>NW_013667791.1:162309-164599 GCF_000517525.1 Limulus polyphemus | reverse complement strand
CGAGTGACACGTTGCAGCTGTGTTATACTTTAAAACACATAACACGAGTGACACGTTGCAGTGTGTTATACTTTAAAACACATAACATGAGTGACACTTTGCAGTGTGTTATACTTTAAAACACATAACACGAGTGACACTTTGCAGTGTGTTATACTTTAAAACACATAACATGAGTGACACGTTGCAGCTGTGTTATACGCCAATTCTCTTCTTTTTCTTATTCTCCTTCGGAGAATGTGGCTGACGATCTTAGTGCAGGAGAAACTTATGTCGGAACTTAATGTTTGTTTATTTGTTTTGTTGAACTTCGCGCAAAGCTACACGAGGGCTATCTGAGCTAGCCGTCCCTAACTTAGAAGTGATAAATTAGAAGGAAGCCAGATTGCGAATCAAGTGCCCTAACCACCAGGCCGTGCCTAGGTCAACAGCATGGATATAAAAGGAAACAGAAATTCAATCCGCTTGGACTCAAATATGTTCCCTCAACTGCTTGCTGGTTCTGTTTCAGCTTCCTGACGTTCTGCACCTGTTCCTCCAACACCAGTCCTATCACTTATCTCTAAACTGAAGCGCAGACAGGCTGAAATAGTCGGAGAGTTTTTAAGCAGCACGAATATATAACCATATAGTCGTGATAACGATAACGTATTAAACACGCGTAGTTGTATATCTTTCTCTCTCTGTGTGTATAACGTGCATACCAGAACACGTTCGGTTAATCCATTCAGTGAATAGTTTTCTTTAAATTGTTTTACAAAACACTCTTGTTCTTCAAAACCATAAATAATAACTGGATCTTCTAACTTTTCAGAATACAAAGAGCATAATTCTTTTGTGTTTTCGTAATTGTGCGCAGAGGTCCCAAAATACCCAAGAAACAACTGTGTTACTTGAACTTGTTTTTTAATTAGTACGATTCTGTTTTTTACACTTACGTTATAAATGTGTTTTTTTTATGGCGTTTAAAGATCTACAGATCGAATGTACCATCATATTTTTCATTAAATCATTCCATTCCACAGATCACGAACGATAAACAAAACAATATACAATTAGATGGATGGCGATTACAGTTCTTTGTCTTAGGTTTAGAGCTTACTTAATCTCTAATAAACATTATTTAACGTTTGTAGCACTTCCACATACAAACACTGACACCACATAAACCATAACACATATTATTTAACGCTTATAGCACACGTACTTATGAGCACGTTCACGGACAAACACTGACACTAAATAATGTATAATAAATGTTATTCAACCTCTATATCGTTCGTACTTATGAGCATCTCCACGAACAAACACCGATAATCATAATCTATAACAAACATTATTTAACGTTTATAGTGCATTATTTAGCAGCACCCCCGAACAAACACTGACAATAGATAATCTATAATAATTTTTTCTAAAGTCTAGTACCTCAAAATTCAAAATAATGGGGATTTATACTTGTTTCACCTTAGCATATTTAAGCCAATTACAAGATTTCCATCAATGTTTCACGTCTACTTCGAAATAAAAAAGACTACCTTTGTAACAGTTGTTCTTAAAATTTTATAACCATTGCAAGTTTCTATATACAGTTAATTTTCTTTCGCCCCTAGGACCTGTCCTATAAGGACAAACACTGGCATGAAGCATGCTTTCTGTGTAACAAGTGCAGGGTATCGCTTGTGGACAAACCCTTTGGCTCGAAAGCAGAGAAAGTCTACTGCTCAAGTTGCTACGATGCCACCTTCGCTACGAGATGCGACGGCTGCGGCGAAGTATTCAGGGCAGGTAAATAAGGAAATGTAAATACATAGAAAATATTAAAGCGCATAACCAAGTTAATCATCACATCTATCAACTTATATTTCAATCAACACTCTTAAAGATTTGGGGCAGTGTTTTTTTACTCCTAACTGTCGGTGATAAATAGTTAAATTTGAATTTAAGAATAACAGTTGTCTGTAAAACTGAATGGAATAAACCAGAGAGATGCTCTTTAACTAAAGTGGTACAGAAAAATGTAACACTAAAGAGATATTTCAAACTGTAGAACAGTAATATCTAAACCTATATCTCTACACATATGAGAAATAAACCTCTAACTGTAGAAATATTGAAGTATAAACTTGTACGCAGAATATAGTTCTAATTATAAAAATACTGGAATATAAGTTTCCACTGCTAGGTGTACACAGTATGAACCTATAACTGTGGAAATATTGAAGTATAAACTTATACGCAGAATATAGTCTAATTATAAAAATACTGGAGTATAAGCTTGCATTGCTAG
>NW_013667791.1:160727-161926 GCF_000517525.1 Limulus polyphemus | reverse complement strand
CTACACATATGAGAAATAAACCTCTAACTGTAGAAATATTGAAGTATAAACTTGTACGCAGAATATAGTTCTAATTATAAAAATACTGGAATATAAGTTTCCACTGCTAGGTGTACACAGTATGAACCTATAACTGTGGAAATATTGAAGTATAAACTTATACGCAGAATATAGTTCTAATTATAAAAATACTGGAGTATAAGCTTGCATTGCTAGGTGTACACAGTATGAACCTTTAACTGTAAAAATAGCGAAACATAAACATGTACGAGGAATATAACTCTAACCATGAGCATACTGAATTATAAACCTCTAGTTCTAGAAATAGAATAAATACATCTCTAGCTGTTTAAATACTGGAGTATTCAACTGCATTTCCAGAAATACACGATATAAACCTATAACTGTGGAAATACTTAAGTATAACTTGTAGCCATTTATACAAACTGTTACTAATTGCGAGGGATTGTCTGTTTCACAGGAACGAAGAAAATGGAATATAAGGGGCGTCAGTGGCACGAGAAGTGTTTCTGTTGTTTGATGTGTCAAAATCCCATTGGAACCAAAAGTTTCATTCCTCGGGACAACGATATTTACTGCACTGTTTGCTATGAGGAGAAGTACGCCACTCGTTGTATCAAGTGTGATCAGGTATGTCTTGGATGTGGATAAAATTAAAACCTCTGGAGTATTTATCTGCAGTAAAATACGGTGAATAATTTTGTATCCATCTATGGTTATCCATATGATAAAATGCAATATAAAATACGGGATTTATCTATGGTTATTCAATGCGAAATAAATTGTAGATTATAGTATCTATGCATAATTAACTACAGTAAAATATAGTGTAGAATATCGCATCTATCTTAATTAACTACAGTAAAATATAGTGTAGAATATCGTATCTATCTTCATTATCTACATTAAAGTAGTGTAGAATATTGCATCTATCTTAATTATCTACAGTAAAATATAGTGTAGAATATCGTATCTATCTTCATTATCTACATTAAAGTAGTGTAGGATATTGCATCTATCTTAATTATCTACAGTAAAATATAGTGTAGAATATTACATCTATCTTAATTAACTACAGTAAAATATAGTGTAGAATATCGTATCTATCTTCATTATCTACATTAAAGTAGTGTAGAATATCGTATCTATCTTCATTATCTACATTAAAGTAGTGTAGG
>NW_013667791.1:141749-160458 GCF_000517525.1 Limulus polyphemus | reverse complement strand
ATCGCATCTATCTTAATTAACTACAGTAAAATATAGTGTAGAATATCGTATCTATCTTCATTATCTACATTAAAGTAGTGTAGAATATTGCATCTATCTTAATTAACTACAGTAAAATATAGTGTAGAATATCGTATCTATCTTCATTATCTACATTAAAGTAGTGTAGAATATTGCATCTATCTTACTTATCTACGATGAAGTATAGTGTAGAATATCATGTTTATCTTAATTATTTACAGTGAATATCGTATCTAGCTTAATTATCTACAGTGAAGTAGTGTATAATATCGCAACTATCTTAATTATGTACAGTAAAATATAGTGTAGAATATCTTAATTATGTACATTGAAGTATAGTGTAGAATATCTTAATTATCTACATTGAAGTATAGTGTAGAATATCATGTTTATCTTAATTATTTACAGTGAATATCGTATCTAGTTTAATTATCTACAGTGGAGTAGTATAGTATATCGTATCTATCTTAATTATCTACAGTGAAATACAGTGTAGTATACTACTGTAATTATTTACATTAATTATACACTATTCCTATCCACCAACTCCCATTCGTAAAGTAATATATTAGCTACCATGTATTACCTAATGTTAAATGTAATGTCGAGTATAAAGTCTATCTGTATATTTTGAGCATATATGATATCTACAGATAAAGTACGTTGTATATCACCAATTATGAACAACTCCGTGATTTTCTGCGTGCTACCCTAACAAAAACACCGTAAAATACATTGCTATTCAATGAATCCCAAGTTGAAGGTAAAATGTTCACTTTGTGTTATCCAGAGTAAAATACATTGTTAAACAAACTATTTAACACCAGTAATCCGTGATGAACTTACATTGGGTGTAGAATATTATATAGGGTAAAATATACTGCTGAATGTACTATTTAACACCAGTAATCCATGATGAGGAAGCTTTAGGTATAACATATTATACAGGGTAGAATGCACAGTTGAAATGTTTATCACCAGTAATCCATGGGTAACGTACATCATTGGGTAGAAATCAATACACAAAGGCTGAAGACTGTAGTTTCAGGATCATCAGCTAATTTCCACCCATCAATGGAAGTTTCGGCCCTTTAAAACTCAGTACTTTCTTGGGGGGTAGGGTGGACCAGCAGGGTACTCTCGCCACCTCCCGATGGTGGGCTTGCTTTCTGTAGTCTATCTACTCCTCTGAACTTACTTTGACCATATCCATGATGAATCTGATTCAGCTATTTCAGCTGCACCTCTGCATAGTCCTCTAATCACATTGTTCCTGGATCCCAAGTCTCGTAGCCACTCATGATGTGAAGTTGCGACGTAGCCTCGGTAGCCAACTTCAAACAGATAGCATGCTCCTTTCCATCCTCTATCCTCACAAATAGACCTCAGTTAAAAATGTTTGTCGATCTTCCGTTCATGAGATTCCTGGGTTTCATCCTCCGATGATACAGTCATCTCACCAAAGATTACTTGATGCCGAATAGCTCACCAGATAATAATATCCAGCCTGGGGTTTATGACAGCAATTTCAAGTGGAAAGTTCCATCCCCTCAATAGCTGCTGGCATCTTCCAGACATTTGCACAGGAGAATTTGCTGCTTCTCCGTGGACTGCTGCTGTAACTACCTGGCCCAAGACCCTCTTTGAAAAAGGTGATAAACTTTTTGGAGCCACTTGCTGCCCATTTTTTATTAGCCTTCTATATTCTTTCTCCGATTGCACCAACAGTCACTCGGAGTACGTTGTTATTATGCCAAGTGTACATGCCACCAAATAGATTTGATGGGCATGAACTCAGGATATGCTGCAACATTACCCTTCTACCACAAGCATAACACAAATCTGACTTGTCATCATACCAAACACTTATGTTGGATGGCATGGTGAGCAGATCATATGGAAAACGCTAAAGGAATGAAATTCTAAATGGCTTCATCCTCCATAGCACATTCCATGATAAAGTCTGCTGTTGTACAGATTCTTATTTTGTCTAAATACCCTGTTTGGCCTGAGCAACTGCTGTGGCTAGTCTCTTTATTTCCTCTGCTTCTCTAATCTCCTGAGAAACTAACTCATGTTGCTCTTGGTCATCAGAAGATGACCATCATTTATGACTTGACCATGCCAGACCATGGTGCCCTATTTGGGTAGCTCAACAATCTCCTTATGCTTGAATCTGGACTCTGCTTCGTTCACCACTTTTTCAGCAGTCCACTTTCTGCTGGATTTGACATCAGGTTGTGTATATCTGACTACAGGACTCTTTTAGAGTCATGAATGATCTTGCTTTGGATACCTTGAACTATTCTACAAGAGACTCCATTGGCAACACCAGCTTCATGCAGTGGCTGTGTAATGCAATATTGTTCAAACAATCAGGTATCCCCAATCATATACTTATTCATCTGGTGCTTTATCCATTCTACATGGCTAACCACAACTTCATATACAGTGACCACATGATCCTTGGCATAAGGCTGTACTGTAGACACCAAAGTTTAAACTTTTCTGGTAGACCACACTTATCAATTACTTCCAGACTACCCACCAACTGCTTAGCTGCCTCAATGAGCTCCCCTGGTTTCTTTCAATTCATCATTATATCACTGTCCAAGGGTTTTCACAGGCTGCTTTTAGCTTGATGAAATCTCCTCGCTGCACAACAAGAAATAGGTGTTAACCAGTTTCCCTTTCCTTAAGACCAAACTGCATGACTTCTTGGTTTTAAACTTCATCCTTCCCCATCCATAAGATTTTCAAGCGTAGACAAGATGCTGTTGCTGCCTCTTCATTTGGGTTGAGTAGGACCAAGGTATCCATAAATGCACGCAACAGTGGAAGCTCTCCTCATCCACTGAATGCTATCCCTGAACCAGCCTTCTCAGAAACCCTGATGATGACTTCCATTGCAAGGACAAACAGGACGTGAGATATAGTTCATCTCATTGGGATACCCACTTCAAGGTTCAACCAGCTGATTGTATACTCTCAGGTTGAAAACCACATCTGAAAGTCCACGTAGTAAGTATCCCATAATGAAATCCTTCACCTTGTCAGGAATCCAGAAGAAGTCAATAGCAATATTTGCAGTACATATCTATATGCATTAGAAAGATTAAGTCACACCACACTCAGATCTCTTCGCTGCTTCTTTGCCTCCTGAATGGTATGCCACATCATGCTTGTATGCTCTAATCACTCCGAAAAGCCTAATATCTCTGTCTTTTGAACAGAAATGCTAATCAGGCCATTCTCCAGAAGAAAGGATGACATTCTCTTTACTGTTATCACAAACATGACCTTGCCTTCCACATTCAGCAGCGAAATTAGTCGAAACTGTCCGATACTGCTTGAATTTTCATCCTTAGGAATGTACACTCCTTCAACTTTATCCCACGAAGATGGAACCTCATGCTTTCTCCAAACAACTTTCATCAGTTTCCAGAGGAACTTTAAAAGTCCACTATACTTCTTGTACATCTTATACGGTACTCCATTTGGGCCTGGAGCAGAAGCTGCTCTTGCTCTCATAATGAACCTCTTAACCTTCGCCAGTTTTGGTTTAGCTATGCCAAACTTTATGTAGGTCTTGTATGCTTCACCAATCCAGCTATCTCAGGCATCGGTGTCTTCTGATTTCTATCACAGTAGGTGTATTTCAGGTGCTCCGCCAGCTGCTATTGAGGTACTCCATGCTCACCAACCTATGCCTCAAGTCTTTAATTCCCTTCTGCTGCCTACTTAGTATACGTTCGGGCTGCCGCCTCTGGCATTCTAGAATGCCTTAATTTACTTTGCCAAAATCATAGATCATGTCACTCATCACTTCCAACTTCTTTTTTGATGTTCCTTCATAGCAGGCTGTTTCACCTTTACCTTCCTCTCGGCTACCTCTTCGCTACACTTCTGTGCTGATTCTGCTTGGTAATTATGCTGAAATACCTGTCCTGGGCTATCTCCCCTCTGACCTGGAGGCTGATGGTTTCCTCCAAGGCGATATGCATAGGCTGGTAAATCGGTACCTGATGATAGTGGCTGGTTATCTTTTGCTATGGATATTGCATAGCATCTCAGTCTGGTGAATCGGACACCCTTGATTTCTACTGAACATCTTTTCACACCAATACACTAGATATACACTGGTAATAATACTTGGTAGTGGACGTAGTCTATTATACATGGTAAACTACGTTGTTGAATATTGTGTGTAATATCGGTTGTCCACGGTGAATACAGAATATTTACTGCATGTTACGCAGAGTAAAATACACTATTGAACACTCTGTATAGTACTGATTCTGCAATATAAACTTGGAATATATACTATATATGTTATACAGAATAAAATACGATGTAGAACGTAGTATTTATCAAATTAATTTCGTGCTGAATTATATTGTACATTACATAATGTGAAATCCAATTGATTATTAAATAGGACTTTTTTTACAAGTATACAACTGTGTCTTCTGACTCTGTACTGCTTTTACTGCTGTAACTTGTTTTGTGTGTTTTTAAGTAAACCGTTTAGTTTAACATCTGGTCCGTTTTTATCAGATCATTACTAGCGGTGGTGTGACGTATAGGAATGACCCGTGGCACCGGGAGTGCTTCTGCTGTACAAACTGCAACTTATGCTTAGCCGGACAACGATTCACCTCACGTGACGATAAGCCCTATTGCGCCGATTGTTTTGGAGAATTGTTTGCTAAGAGATGTATCTCTTGCAACAAACCTATTACAGGTAAGAAGAGAAGATTCGGATTTTTTATCAAGGTCTCTCAGGGATGTCGAATTTCTAAGAATCAAATATATCAGGCAACTGAACGATGCTGGTAGAAAAGCAAAAGGTCAAAGATATATATATATTATATGTTTCACTGATTTTATTTTCAATTTATATGTATTGTGTCGCTTAGCTTAAAGAAAGAAAAAGTTTTAACAATCTCTAAGTGAAATCCATTTTACATGAGTTTTATGTTACTAGTTTCATCCTTGTTGCCGTTTTCCAAAATTACACTAATTCACGTTTTCTATATCAAAGGTTTTTAGATATATATACTTTCAGCCACTGTTATATAACACGAACTATATGCACTATTAAGGAAGTAACGATTTTTGCTATGCAGCGTATTACGGATAACAAAACTTATTGATAGAGAATGATTACAACGATAAATCAGACTCATTGTATACGAGTTCAGATTAATACAACGATAAATCAGACTCATGGTATATGTATTCAGACTATTACAACGATAGATCTGACTCATGGTATACGTGTTCAGATTAATACAACGATAAATCAGACTCATGGTATACGAGTTCAGATTAATACAACGATAAATCAGACTCATGGTATACGAGTTCAGATTAATACAACGATAAATCAGACTCATGGTATACAAGTTCAGATTAATACAACGATAAATCAGACTCATGGTATACGAGTTCAGATTAATACAACGATAAATCAGACTCATGGTATACGAGTTCAGATTAATGCAACGATAAATCAGACTCATGGTATATGTATTCAGACTATTACAACGATAGATCTGACTCATGGTATACGTGTTCAGATTAATACAACGATAAATCAGACTCATGGTATATGTATTCAGACTATTATAATGATAAATCAGACTCATGGTATATGTATTCAGACTATTACAACGATAGATCTGACTCATGGTATACGTGTTCAGATTAATACAACGATAAATCAGACTCATGGTATACGAGTTCAGATTAATACAACGATAAATCAGACTCATGGTTTACATGTTCAGATTATTGCGATAGATCTGACCCATGGTATACGAGTTTAATGTTCGATATACACTTATCTATAACTGAAGTACTTACAATCGTGTATTTTAATCACCAAATTGTTCCTCAAGTATCTTGTAAAAACACTTACAACCGTTTCCAAAAAATACATGTAATTAGCAATACTTTTCATACAGTAATCTTCAGTAAGAATTCGCCACAGTTGTCCTCTTGTAAAAGATAGGAAAGTTAATCAACATTCAGTGTTGATATTTAGTGCTATTTTTAACTCTATAATTTCGAGATTTACTAAAATGTCAGCTACCATGAGTTACGTTTCTAAAATGTTTTACATTTTTCTCTATAGGTATTGGTGGAACCCGATTTATTTCGTTTGAAGACCGCAATTGGCACAATGAATGTTTCATCTGCGCCATGTGTAATTCTTCCATGGTAGGCAAAGGCTTCATCACGGATGGTCCAGATATATTGTGCCCAGAATGTGCCAAGCAGAAGTTGATGTGAGTAGGGACATCTAGCGAGGAAACGACAAACGATGCACCAGTTTTTAGTAATGTAGAAAACAACGCTTAACTCTTGTTGTCATACAAACAACCACAACCAATCTGAATTCACAAGGCTCTAAAATTATGTTTATCACCTACAAAATTATCCATACCTTAAACGTTTTTTTCATTCATTTCTTCTTGCTTTATAATAAAATGTTCAGTGCAAAGCGTTAATACTAAAATTTTAAATTCAAAAAAAATTATTGCTCGATGAGTTATTTTTTTAGTGAAAGGAAAATATTGTTTGTATGGGTTTTCTGTTTATTTCTAAATAGTGAATGTTAATTCACTCATTATTAACTATAAATGTTACCCTTCATCGCAGTTCTTGAATAATTCATTAGAGTTAATCAAATTATAATTACAATGCTTTAAAGACCATATTCTATGAGCTTTTATAGGAACTTACCCACCACCCAGCATTCCATACTCTCGAATTAGAGTATTTTCGTATGGCGTGCTGGGTGGTGAAGAGTGTCCTTTGATATTGTGTAATTATTGTATTCAGGTTGTTACGTCCGAGCTTCTGTGCGTTGTGTGTTATTTGTGTTGAAGAAATACTAAAGTGCTGAATCTTTTAGGGTTTTTCTTTTTTGGATTTTAGCAAAAAAAATCCTTATTGCTTGCTTTAAATATTGAAGTTACGACACCTGTTCCACTTGAAACAGTGTTGAATAAAACAGGGTGTCTATGTTATGTTATTGGTTGATTTTCTATTTTCATATATTAGTACTCTAAGGTAATAAGAAAAATTTTATATACACATAAATTATTCTTGTTATATGAGGTTTTGATACCAAACACAGTCACGTGATCAGTGGGGAAAAAGATGAATCAAGCAATTTTTTTTATCATTTTCATCAAAGTTCATATTCTGGCCAGTTATTTTGATAGTTTTACAGGTATACACATCTATGCGTATTATGCTTACGTGTAATTTATTGCTACTTTGACTTTCAATGTAAAATATCACTTTTTTAAGTACAGAGTTTTCGTACAGAATTATTGACGAAAAGCATGACTAATCAGTAACTAACAGCTGTACAGATAGTATTTATTAACATAAAACTGTGGTTTAAATTTTAACTTGTACCTGTACAAATATTTATTTTATGTGTTTTCCATTGCTAATTTAGGATGTTTTGTTTCGTTTTATCGATACTTTTTGCAGTATGGTAACTATTCCAACAGTGCTACTCAGGATTAATCACACTTTGCAAGACAGCAGAACGATCATAAAGAAAAATAATGTTTATATTATAGAAACTGCTTGTCCTAGGAAAGCTAAGTTTCATCAGGGGCATATTGAGGATCACATGCTTTCTCCAGAAGAGCTTGGACATGGTACAGAGAATTTAAAAAATTGTCACAGAAAGAGTTCAATATGTTTCCGTCATTCTCAATCAGCATATCAAGCCTCTACCTAAATGAAACCAATACAAACATCATCTGTTCCACTGACACATAATATATTTAAGTCGTTAATTTCGTATTGTTTAAAGAGAGAAAAAGAAGAAAAACAAAAACAATACCAGTTTAGAATTAGAGCTATTTGAGGATGCAAAATTATATGGTCTTTAAATGCTCTGTGCATATTCCAATTGTCCTGAATAAAACTAGTGATTTTCAAAGTGCTTCTGGTGAAATTGTGTTCCCCTAGGATGAATGGTCTTTAAGATATACTTATTTTAAATATGATTTTTATCATCATTTACTTACTGCATCGTCGAACCATATTCAGTCTAGTGATCGTAACTACAAATTACTGCAAGCTAAAGTACATTGGAGTTGCATTACGGGACTTCACAAGAATGTAATCAAAATGTTCGCTGTAATCCTAGTTTCTTTGTTTTTTAGTTGTTGTTTTTTGTCATCGTTTCCTAAAAACAGTTGTTTATCTCGAGCTGTGACTGGAAGCTTGTGAGCATTCGTTGGTTTCAAACCCCAGTTTATTATCATGTTAACGGTACTAGGAGATATGCCCAGATTCATTGGGATGATTGTTTGGATCGGAGTATTATTTTTTGTAACTACATTCTTCACTTTGCAGATAAAGGCGCTGCTCCAGATTGTTCTGGGATGTGGTTTTGGATCGCGTTTGCTCTGCGAGTTTTATTTCTACTGCATCTAGACAAAACATTGAAGGCACCACTCTTCGAAATGTTGTCTTCTTTGGCTTTTCATCATTTAATAATCTCGCCGCCTGAATACATCTCTTCAGAAAACGAAGTCACATACTCCTCTAACCACTAGTGATGCCTATCGGCAACTCATTTTTGAATGGTCGAAAATTCGAAGTGAAACAAATATATATGTACTAAACACGTCTCACATCTATGGCGACAAGTTACTGCATTAGAATATGCAAATTATTCTTATAAAATGCGATTGACTATGTATAGGAGTAAGAGCAGTTTCTGTCACGGTCGACTCCTTTAGTAAATGACTTTTGCTCCTATTAGTTAAATATACAGCAGTTAATGAATATTATTACATTTTACTATAAATAATACATTCATCACATCTGACAAGTAATGTTTAGAACTGTCGGAAAGAACTTTTTGTGGAGATGAAAGACTGAAAGATCTAACGAAAATGACTGATACGAACAGTCGTCCTAATACTGCTGAGGATTGTATGTTTTTGTTATCTGTGTAGATATCACTTATTCAACTGTGACTTTCATTAAATATTTGTACATGATTCACAAGGCAGGATCATTCCTTACTCGTAGTAATTTATATGTTTGGCCCTGGCGGCCATATTATCGTTTACAGAGTTACCTTTCTTTTTCTTTGAAGTTTGCTATTTTGCTTACAAATATATATGTTGAAGTTGTTTCAATAAAATGTTACATAACAATAAGACAAGAATGTGGTCGTTGTTGTACTAACACTGTAAACATGGATTGCATGGACTAAAATGTACTTTTTTTTTTGCATTTGAAATTGTTCAGTTATTTTTAACTACAGAAAGCAAACACCAGCTGGAATCAAAAGTCAAAGTTTAACAACAATATGAATAAGTGTTTAAGGTTTATGACTAACTGCTAATTTCTAACAGAACTAAACAATATTTTTTGTCATTAAAAGCTCTTACTAATCAGTTACTGAAGACGTATGCATAAATCATTTAAATAAAGCCATCCATGCTTCAACGGTAAGCTTGAGAGCTTACAACGCTAAAAACTGGGATTCGATACCCGCTGCGCGCATAGCGCAGATAGTCCATTGAGTAGCTTTGCTCTTAAACACAAATAAACAAACTCTAAATAAACCAGATAAATAATGTTATAATCTATTTTCATGTATGACAGATGACAGAACTAGTGGCGGTTAAAAACACTAAAAATATATGTAAATAATCTAAATTCGATGAAATTTCAGCTAAATGCGTCTCTAAATAGAAAACTTGAATCAAAATAAGAAATTAAACTACTAACTCAACAAAACTACTACTTTTAACCGAAGAAAAAGGTTTATTTCTTAATGCTATGATAAAATGAAAATAATTTTCATAGATACCGAATCACTTCGCTATATTATCTAATATTATGGAATATGAAATATTATCTAAAAACAAACAAAAAATTAAATAGAATCTAAATTCTTTATCACAGTGAGCCTAACATAACTGAACAAAAAAAGATCACGTAAATGAGTTTGCACTCGGCTAACCTACGCGGTTTAATGCAAAATAGAAATATTATTTTTAAAAGAAACTTTTAAAATATTATTTTAGAAATAAATATTTCTCAAATTCTGAAGGGAAAGTATACTCTAGCTCTATGAAAAATTTCCTTTAACAGAACTCAGTGTTTATATTTATGTTTATATATTAATTATCTAAAAAGAAGAAAAAACATTCGTGCTTAAGAATAGTATTTATACTTATTTAAATTCTTTCCATATTTTCCCCTGCGGCAAAATCTGACAACATCATATAATGAAATATTATTATTTTTTACCCACAAGATCTTATGAAATAATGAAATTTACCTGCTCTTTAATATAACCAAATGATTCAACATAAATAAAGACCGGGAAAAGTTTTAAATGAGTTAAAAAAGAAACTGAAATCATGGTAACTTACTGATCAATCAAACGGTACAATTGATTGACATATTTGCATCTGAAAAAATTCAGAGGCTTAGTAGATGGCGCCACATTTGGTTAAAATTGATAACGAAAAATATGCAAATAACCTGTTTTCAAAATTTTTAAAATTTTAACTTTTAAACAGAAGTGAGATAATAACAAAGTTTCAACACGATACCATTTACCGTTTTAATGTTACTAATGTATACTTTCAAAACATTCTAAGAAGACTTGAAATGTTTGGATTTTTACCAAAGAACAAACACATAACGTAACCAATGACTATTACACGTCACAAAAATTGTCCCATAAATTATTGTTTTACATAAATGACGGGAAACTGGACATTCAAATATATAAATTTCTTAAATTGAAAAAAATAATCTTTTTTAACATTATATGCTTTAAATGTCTGCGGATGCGATATGTCTGCGGATTTACAACGCTAGAAACCGGGTTTCGATACCTGTGGTGGGCATAGCACAGATAATCCATTGTGTAGCTTTGGACTTAACTTCAAACAAACAAACACAGCAATATTGTTAATTCCAAATGAAGTTTTGTTTAAAATCAAGGCTAATTAAATCTTAAGGTAGCTGTCGCGGTTAGTAGCCTATTCTACCATTTAAGTCTAATTATTAATCAGTAAATTATGTATGTGAGTATATATATATTTGCACTAGCCGTCCCTAATTTTAAACTGATAGACTAGAGAGAAGACAACTAGTATCCACAGCCAACTCTTGTCTGACTGAATAGTGGAATTATAACTCACTGTCGGGAACTACTTTTTAGTAGTATATATAGTAATGTAAGTATATGGGCGTGTTAGGCTAAGGATTCTTCTACATTAGGTGTCTGCTTGTTGGAGATGAATTCGACAATAAACGAACAGCATGCAACCACTTGCTTTTAAAATAATATATATATATATTCGGAACAAGTTAAACGTATTTACAAAAATTCATTGTGGAGATCATAGTTGTACCTTAAACACTATACAGTTATCTTCTTCTTGTCAAAAGTCCACTTAGACGTATTAAAATGCTTTAGAATTCAGTTGACAAGCCGAACTATTTTTTCTTTATTTTTATCGCAATAGTATCCGTATGTAATTCACTTACACTGTCGCGTAAGTTATCGCAGTTGTATTCTGAATTTCCAATAATCGTCTACCTTTTGTCAAAGTCCACACAGGCGGGCTCAATTAGTTTAGAACACCCTTTGACGAGACAAATTATTATCCTTATCTCTTTCAAACTGTTAATCTCACTCATATATCAACCGTTAAGCCATTCACTCTCACGATGTCTAACTTTTTTCTGACCGAACTTCTCTTTCACGTGACTTTACTTTACTCTGTTTTCGCTTGTCTGGTCGCAGCTATTTATACGTTTATCACTTAGGCCGTCAGGAAATTTCCCAATTACAAACACCAAATAAATAAGTTAATAATACTACCTGCACTAAACAGTCTTTTATTTCTGACACTTACCTACAGCCACAAAATGTGGAGTACGATTTTTTTTTCAGTCACGTGACGCGAAAATAGGAACCGTGGACCCATTGTTTGGCATGATTACCACTGAACCATTCTCAGCTCCACAAGTTTACAGTATCACATGTAATACTAGATAGTGGTACCTTAGGCCTACTGCTACATGTACTTTATTTACAAAAAGGTACACTTAATAAAAGTCCATTGATGAGTTGATATTAGTTATGGTGTACCAATGAAATTTAATTTTGATCAAGGATTGAACTTTGAATGAATGGTGTTTGCAGAAATACATAATTTTTGAAATAAGTAAGTTATGGCAGGAGACATTAATCATTCCTCATAAAGTACAGTATTTTTATTTCATTTTACACATTATACTTTTTTAGTGTTATCTCATGTTTTACAAAGGTGGAAGGTGTTCTACATATACATCATGTTACTAAAGCAAATTATTTTTTCAATGTGTCTCAACATGCGATTAAGTCGTCAATTAAATATTATGCATTAATTAAATTTACACGTTCACTAGTTTGACTTTATGCTATAACTTAGCAAAATATTTTATTTGACAAATGATATTTTATAGTTTTATCTTACACGAGTTCCACAAAGGTGAACGCTATACTTCCACATATGATCAATGTCTATATTTAATTACGCTAAAACATTATTTTAACCATTGTTCATAGGATTTTAACAAATATACTGTGGCAGTATTAATGTACTTCCACCTATGATTACGTCATCAATGTCTAGATTTAATCATGTTAAAACGATTATTTTGCATATTTTAACATCTGTACTAATTTATTTTGCTATAACTAAAATGATAAATTTATGATTTACTGTTTATCCATCCATTTTCTACAGAAGATTAAAATTGCATAAAACTTTGAGACTGTCTGATATTATAATTATGATATTATTGATCACTGGCTGACACACCTCCAAACTTATTTGGGTACACAAATCTTGTGAAAGTATGGAATACATCTCTAAACTATTTATAGCTTCTTTCAGACAATGCACCCCAGTGGCACAGGGCAATTGTCTGCAGACTTACAACGCTAGAAACCGGTTTCGATACCCGTGGTAGACAGAGCACAGATAGCCCATTGTGTAGCTTTGAGCACAATTGCAAACAAACAAACTTTCAGACAATGTTCTGTAGGATACTTGCTGTTTTGCTTTCACAAGTAAACCATACATATTATTTGAATAAGACAGTTGTTATCACCAATAATTTACTTTAATTGTCCGACAACTAAATATGATAAAAGACTTACTGTTTAACTTTACTATTATTTAAAATAACTTTAACAATTACAAAGGTTGCCATGTGGTCACACACATACAGACAGTGATTCTACAGTAACAAAAAAAAACCACCATATAAATATTGACACCATTATCGTCCACACTTCCAACAACCTTCAACTACGAAGAGAAGAGTGAATCAACATTCACCTTGGTCAGAGTCTGGCGAGTTTGATATTCAAGGCAACTGCCTGGTTTGGTTTTAGAAATATACAGGGCAAAATGTCAAGTTTAGAAAAACTTTTTGACTTTTAGTGTTAGCTAAAACAGATAATACATTTGTTTGAACACACAGAAAACTTATATCAAAATAAAAAAGCCAATTATGTTACACTGTGGGTATCTATGTATTTACATTATATTTAACATTAAAAATAAGCTCTACATAATTTTAATGTTCACCATACTTTAACTAAAGCTTTTGTATGAAATTTAAAAGTCAGTAAACATAATTCATTACACAGGGATATAAAACAATAAATTTATATTCTCAATATTTGATGGGTTAGCATACAATTATTACATACTGTACCTGACAAACTTATTCAATTTATTTTATTCAATTTTATTTTATTTTATTTTATTCAATTCTAATTTATGATATTTACGTAAACATGTGAAATATGTCAGATTTCACTCTACACTAATATCTAATTATTGTTTCAAATATCTCATAATGTCGTAATCTCAGGGTCGAGGGCTCGAATCCCCGTACCATGCTCGCCCTTTAAGCCGTGGGGGCATTATAAAGTGACGGTCAACCCCACTATTCGTTGGTAAAAGAGTAGCCCAAGAGTTGGCGGTAGGTGGTGATGGATACCTGCCTCCCCACTAGTCTTTCACTGCTAAATTAGGGACGGCTAGCCCAATATATGTAATTAAAGACTTGTAAAGTATCACACATTGGGTTTACTGTCTATCATTTCAGAATAAACTTTGGAACCAAAACAAACGGTTTACAATACAAATAAGCTGTTCAGTAATTGTACAATTATTTCATACTGTACTCGACATACAGCAAAAGGTCAGACTGTATCAGTCGGCTTAGAATAATTTTTCAAAATTACATATATTGAAGGTAACATGTAAGTTTTAAGTTGTAGGGGAGTAGTATGTGAAGGTCAAGATCTAATGTTAAGCAAGATGGGGAACAGTCAATTTAGTTACGGATTTCAAGTGAAGGATATGATTAGTATAGTTTCTAAACTAAAGAAAAATCTGATTACTTTGATAGTCGTTAAAACGTTTTAATCAGTGGCCATCACCATAGCATGCCACTACGTGCTAAAAGTAAGACAGAGACGAACCACAATAGCCGTATTAGTTTTGCGATTTTTGTGGTCGTTTTTGTTAGTACTTTACTGGCTTCTCTAAAAGCATATGTGTATTATAGTGAAGCTTATTGTTACTACTTGTTTCTCGGTTTCTTGCTACCAGAGGGTACTGAAATGATGGAAATTAACCAAATTTGGTATGTAGGTTCACTAGTTCGTTCTGCAGTTACATGTGAAGTTTCACCACTCTACTCTTTGTTTTAAAAGAGTTATGGAAGGTTTTGTGTTTTGTACCAGTTCTTTGTCCCATTTCGATGGATCTTCTCAAAAGTTGTTATAGAGGTTCGTTGCCTTTTGGACCATTTACATGCCAGATTTTTACTTTGTAGTATTAGTTTTGAGTTTTTTGTGGTCGTTTTTTGTTACTACATTATTGGCTTCCCCGAAAGTGTATGTATACTGCAGTGAAGCATTTTGTTACTGCTTGTTTTTCAATTTTTTGTTACCAGAGGGTACTTAGTTGATGGTTCTTCAACAAATTTTGTATGCAGTCTCACTAGTTCGATCCACAGTTACATGCAAAGTTTGACCTTCCTAGTCTTCGTTTTAATGGAGTTATTGCACGTTTTGCGATTCGTACCAGTACTTCGTCCCATTTTGACGGATCTTCTCGAATTTTTTTCTGTAGGTTCGTTGCATTCTTGGGCATTTATATGCAAATAAATAACTTTGTAGTATTAGATTTGCGACTTTTGTCGTCGTTTTTTGTTACTACTTTATTGACTTCCCTGAAAGTGTATGTGTAATGCAGTGAAGCATTTTTTTACTCCTTGTTTTTCGATTTCTGGTAATCACAGGGTTCTCAGTCGATGGTTCTTCAACGAATTTGGTATGCAGGTACACTAATTCGTTGCACAGTTACATGCCAAGTTTCACCATTCTACTCTTCGTTTTAATGGAGTTATTGCACGTTTTGCTTTTTGTACCAGTACTTCGTCCCATTTGGACGGATCTTCTCGAAACTTTATTTAGGAAGGTTCGTTGCATTCTTGTGCATGTAAGTGCAACTATATAACTTTTTAGTATTAGTTTTGCGATTTTTGTGGTCATTTATTTACTAATTTATTGACTTCCCTGAAAGTGTATGTGTACTGCAGTGAAGCATTTCTTTACTCCTTGTTTTTCGATTTCTGGTAATCATAGAGTTCTCAGTCGATGGTTCTTCAACAAATTTGGTATGCAGGTACACTAGTTCGTTGCACAGTTACATGCCAAGTTTCACCATTCTACTCTTCGTTTTAAGGGAGTTATGGCACGTTTTGCTTTTTGTACTAGTACTTCTTCCCACTTCCACAGTACTTCTCCAAATTTTTTATAAATGTTCGTTGCCTTCTGGCCAAATTAACATTCCAATTTTTAACATTTTAGTATTAGTTTTGCGATTTTTATGGTCGTTTTTTGTTACTACTTTATTGGCTTCAATGAAGGCATATGTGAAATACAGTGAAACGTTTTGTTACTACTTGTTTCTCGATTTCTTGCTATCAGTGGATACAGTTTAAAAAACTATTGCACGTTTTGCGTTTACTACCAGTACTTCGTCCCATTTTGATGGATCTTCTCGAAATGTTTTATGCAAGTTCTTTGCATTCTTGCGCATTTACATGCAAATATATAACTTTGTAGTATTAGTTTTGCGATTTTTGTTGTCGTTTTTTTTTTACTACTTGATTGGCTTCCCTGAAAGCGTATGTGTAATGCTGTGATGCATTTTGTTACTGCACTTTTCTCGATTTTTCTCTACCAGAGTGAGCTATGTGGCTAGTTACTGAAATTTTAGTGATTGAATTATAGAGGCATGAGAGTATATGTAGGATGTTGTTGAAGTTTTGATGATTGTATTATCGAGAAATGAATGAGGTTTGTTGGTTGTTGTTGAAGTTTTAGTGATTGTATTATAGAGAAAAGATTGGGTTATATGGCTTGTTGTTGAAATTTTAGTGGTTGTATTATACAGAAATGACTGAGGTAAGTGGCTAGTTCTTCAGGTTTTCGTAATTGTATTATAGAGGAATGAGTGAGATATGTGGGTTGTTGTTGTTGTTGAAGTTTAATGATTATATAATAGAGAAATGAGTCAGTTATATGGCTAGTTGTTGAAGTTTTAGTGGTTGTATTATACAGAAATGAGTAAGGTAAGTGGCTAGTTGTTCAAAGTTTAATGGTGGTATTATAGAGGAATATGTGAGGTATGTAGATTGATGTTGAAGTTTTAGTGATCGTATGATAGAGAAATGCGTGATGTATTTTGGTTATTGTTGAAGTTTTTGTGATTGTATGCTAGAGAATTGAGTGAGGTATATGGGTTCTTGGTGAAGTTTTATAGAGTGTATCGTATAAATTTTGTCAGCTATTTCTGTGTACTCATTGTTTGGAATACAAGTTCGAAATTACTTCCGTGTGAACTGATGATCACCTATACAGGCCAAACTATTTGCATATTTCGTCGTCACACCCATTTTCCTGCAATCAGAGGTGTGTCCCTTCACTTTTGGTAGGATAGTGTATCTATGCCGACATTACACTTCATCAAGTACCCTGGCAGTTTATACAGCTCGACCCGCATAAAGAACTACAATAACATTCAAGTAATCTGCCGAAGCTACTCTCGTTAGCGATGGTGCTGCTATCTCGGTGCCATCATCCTCAATTAATTTTTATTTCAGGCTTCACAAAATAAATAAAAACTGTTAAACTGAGGATGAACTGAGACTTTTGTACTAACAGTTAATTCATCCAGATTACATTAAAAATTCGTGTTGTGTGTAATCTGACACACATTCAGAGAAATCTGGATTCCTTTGTCAAACAGATCTGGTATTTCTCTCGAGGCTCAGAAAACAAGAGGTCATGTAATTAGTTAAGTTTCATTACTTTTTGTTAGATATTTTATTTGCCATTTTTTACAATTCTTGTAACTTTTCTTTCTAGCTCTTAATATCATTATTCAATGTTATTTAGTTTATCGCGTTTACACTTTGGCTTTTACAGAAACCTCAACTTTTTCACTACTTCCTGTTGACTGTGTATTTTTAATTGGGAATAGTTGTGTTAGACACATCTCATAGTATGTTTAATCTAATGTTCTCTTTATATTGTTACGACAGTGGAAGTCACGTGACGCTGGTGACACGTGATGAATTTCTCGAATGATCATGGATGATCGGGGAGGCCCGAGTGAATTCGAGACTCCTCCTTCTTTAGTATATACGCCTGGCAGAAAAAGCCTTTCGGGCGAAGTTATCGAGATTGTGAATCGCTGTGGTTTATAGCCTGCATTATAAAAGTTGTTAAGTTTAAAGTGACGAGAAACGTACTGACAGTGGAATAACTGTGTACTAAAGTTTGTATCGAGAAAAAATAAACTGGTTTAATCAAGAAAGGACTTGTATCGCTGTAGTTCCTCTGAATTAATAAACAAGCAGGTACGTAACAAATTGGTGTCAGAGAGTGGGACGGAAAAAAGATAGAAACGAGAAGTGGCAAATCAAGCTACAGCTTAGCAGATTTCATGGCAGCAATACAAGAACAGCAAAATAAACAAAAAGAGAACAACAGCAGTGGTTGAAGGAAAAAGAAAAGAAACAAGAAGAACGAGAAAATAAACAAGAAGAACGAGAAAATAAACAAGAAGAGAGACAACAGCAGTGGCAAGAAAACCAGGACCAATGGCAACTGGAACAAGAAAGGAAACAAGAAGAAAGTCTCCAACAGTTGAGAGAAAGTCAGCATACACAAATGGAAAATATTAGTAAATTTCAAAGTGAAATAAATACATTAAAGGACGATTTACTGACTTTTACACAGGGAGGATATATTAACCATGAACCTAACCAGTCCCAGACAACAGAAATCCCCTTCGAGACCCTGCAGCTAAACCCTAATGCAGACATCTTCAGTCCGGCTGGAAGTCACATTCCAGACATGAGTGTCAGCAATAGGGATGATTTAGTACGAAGCAAGCGACAGTATTCGATGGGAAGGCACCATGGGAAGCACATAGAGCCCAATTTGAGCTATTGGTAAAAATGAATGGATGGACAGAGGAGCAGAAAGCAGCGTACCTGGCAACAAGCCTGTAGGGACAACCACAGGAAA
>NW_013667791.1:139782-141002 GCF_000517525.1 Limulus polyphemus | reverse complement strand
AAGAAAGGACTTGTATCGCTGAAGTTCCTCGGACAGAAATTCTACCGAAAATTAACAAACAAGCAGATACGTAACAATATTATTTTTTAACATTGTTATATTTTAATCATGCGTTCATTTAATTCATTATTTTATATATTATAAACATTAGTTTTAGCTGTACTCTTGGTAATGCCCAGTTGCTTAAATCCACACCTAAACACTATGTGTCGTAGCAATTTTCCGCGGATGCCATGTTCCTATAAAGTTACATTGTCACAGCTATTTAATGGGTTTTCATTGGACACAAGATGTTTTATGGAGAGTTGTTGAAAGTTCTCCTTACACACGTTTCAAATCTACGACGGTACTAGTGTTTGTGTGTTCCATAAGTACGGTATACTCTAGTATTTCTTCATTGATACTGTCACTAACAGTACTGGTTAGAATGTTTAATATATCTCATTTTAACATTTTTGATTTAATTTTTTATTATTATACTTTTTATTTTAGATATTGTTTAGTATTGCTAAATTCGTATATGTATTTAGGACTAACCTACATCTTGCCCGAACCTAATGAGATTTTTTGGGCATACAGACGAAAATATCGTTAGCAGTATGGGTACCAAAATAATGAAGCAAGACATTATAATAGTTATAATTAAGAACGTATGAAAGTGTATTTAGTTAGCTATAGTTATTACTAGGTTGTTTTTAGTCGGAAGTTAATATTACTATCATGTTGAGTGATGTAGTTCAGGAAATTTCCTGGGATTTAACCTTAGTCCTACCATCTTTAATATAATGTTGAGGAATCTAGCTCAAGAAGTTCCTCTGAGATTTAAACTTAGTCTTATCCTCTTCAACCCTTTCGAGATGGGTCACAGATGAAAGGTCATGTCATCGCGTTTGTTGACTCGCATCAAAAAATTTATTGAGTTACTATTTCATGGATTCATGTCAATAAGTTTGGAATCAAACTGTAGATTATAATTCTAATTTTAGAACTATACATTACAAAATTTCTTAATTTAAAAGTAATTACTTAGAAAAAAGATAAACATAGATTTTTGTGTGTCACGTGGTATGTTGAATGCAATACTAGTTCAAATTAGATGTTTGTGATGTCAGAATACTAAGTCTACAGTTTCGCACGAGTTGAAAACTCAAATTACAGATATTGACAAGCTAGAATATAAAATAAGAAGGTCTTATCGTTTCTATTTGCTAAGATATTGC
>NW_013667791.1:138404-139225 GCF_000517525.1 Limulus polyphemus | reverse complement strand
AGGTTTGGTATGCCATACAAACTGCATTTGGATCAAGGCCGTAACTTTGAATTAGCTGTGTTCCGTAAATGCTGCAAGTTGTTTGGCATACGAAAGACCAGGACAACGCCACTTAACCCACAATCTGATGGGATAGTCGAAAAGTACAATTGGACACTGGGACAGGAATTGGGAAAGTTTTGAAATTGCCACCAAGATGACTGGGATGTCTTACTCCCTCCACTGTTGATGGCATATAGAACAGCATAGCATAAAGCCACTGCATACACTCCAACAAAGCTGATGTTTGGTCTGGATCTTCGGTTGCCAGTGGACCTGATAACAGGATGCCCACCTTACGAAGAGTTGCCTGAAAATGTGCTAGAGTTCGTGAAAGTGTTAGCTGAAAGGATGGATGATATTCACATTCAAGTGCATTCAAACTTGAAAATGTCTGCTGATTCCCTGAAGCTATGTTATGATAAGAGATCTACTGAAGTCAGCTTTGTACCAGGAGACAAGTTGTGGTTTTATAATCCCAGGAAAACCAAAGAGAAGTTTCCTAAATTGTCTTCTCTGTGGGAAGACTCATATGACATAGTGGATCATCTCTCAGACGTGACTTTCCGAATAAAATGTGAATACGTGTCACCTGAAAAAGCTGCTGTTAAAGAATAAACTGTACCCGGTTTTGAGAGGGAAAACAGTGAAGCCACTAATGAAGTTACTACCACTAATGTGATTGCTACCGATAATGGGACATTTCCTGATGGAGCAGATGAATCCCACGTGAAGCAAAAGCCAATGAGACGGAGACCAGTACGAAAGAAGATACGTCCTGT
>NW_013667791.1:129933-137404 GCF_000517525.1 Limulus polyphemus | reverse complement strand
GTTTGCTTTACTTCTTTATTTACTGTTCTATGTTTTAGAAAAAATATGTTTAAGAACTTATTTCAAAATAGCAATAAGCTATATATATATATATATAATATATAATAATTTAAATGTGACTATATTTTAGAGACCAAAAGTCACCTTTATGTTATTTGATAGGGTAACATGAGATCACGTGAGCCGCGTCATTGTAAATTCTGTATTGTTAGCCAAAGATATTAAATATATATAAATGTATAATGTAATGAGATTTGAGCTATTTCGTTTAAACATTTATGCTTTCGTGTTTCAATTTGTGTTCATTGTAGAATGAAAGAGGCATAATTTATGTTTATTTCGTAATTTTTTATGGTGGTTGCGAGATCGTTCAAATCTACCGAACCAGTACAGAGATTAATTACTGAAAATAACTGATAAAATATAATTTTTTTCTTAAGAAATGTTTCATAACTATCCAGACATTATAAAGATTTTGCTTGTGAAATTTCAAAATTTTCTGATGCGTAAAAGTATTTTTAATCTTAGAATGAAAATTACTTTTATGATAGATAGGCAAGATGTGTTTGTTTGTTTGTTTGTTTTTGAATTTCGCGCAAAGCTACACGAGGGCTATCTGCGCTAGCCGTCCCTAATTTAGCAGTGTAAGACTAGAGGGAAGGCAGCTAGTGATCACCACCCACCGCCAACTGTTGGGCTACTCTTTTACCAACGAATAGTGGGATTGACCGTCACATTATAACGCCCCACGGCTGAAAGGGCGAGCATGTTTGGTGTGACGGGGATTCGAACCTGCGACCCTCAGATTACGAGTCGAGTGCCCTAACCACCTGGCCATGCTGGGCCGGCAAGATGTGAAAAGAAAAAAAAAAGGCATGAGAGAAACATTGCTTTACAAACCTTAAAACTTAATCAAATAATTCGATATTTTGCGTATCAAAGCATTGTCATGTTTACTGATAATCTGCCAAATTTCGTTAACGTTTGCTAACTAATTTAAATGTTACATTATGGAAACTATAACAAGTATAAAATGGTTACGAGGTCGTCACATTGACTGACCCCGTATAAAAAAAGTTAATATCATGTTGAATTATCTGGCTGAAAAAGTTCCCTCGAGATCTAAATTTAATTGTACCCTCTCTAATACCAAATCGAGTGACCTAACTCAACAAGTTTCCTGAGGACGTGAACTTATTCCTACACTCTTTACTACCACGTTGAATGATTTAGCTCAAGTCTGGAGATTTAAACTTGTTCCTACCTGTCTTTAATATCAGATTGAGCGGTCTGGTGAAATACCTTAAAAGAGAAGACCATGTGGTACCTATGCCAAAGTTTTCCTTTTAGCGTCGTGGCAGATATCTTTATGTTGCAAGTTACGTTGAACCCTTTCAGTTTTGGTCAGATATTCTCATTTGTGCTGTGGACTGCAAGGCAATGATTTTCACTTATTACCAATTTATTATACATTTTTTTTTCTTACTTAAACATTTGTATCATGGATATTCCTTTGGGAATAAAAGCAAATATTTGGAATTTATGCTTGATAATCGTTCTTTGTGGAAGGCTCATGTAGCTTCTTTATTTGCTGGTTTCATATGTTTTGGGCAGTTTCTGCTATATCATAGGGAGCACTTCTCCAAACCCTGTTATTATCGATTCTAAAATAGGCTACAAGGTGTTCTCCAAGTTCTTGGCTCTACATCACTTCTCAAGAAATTTCAAATCTCTGCCACGAGGATTTGGTTTGGTGCAATGAAATTATTTTATGCATTATATCATCTGAGGTTCCCTTAAATTTTCATCGACAACAATTTCTTGGTTCGTACAGTACGTCGTACAGTATTTAGTATTACATCAAGAAGCTTGTTTTCTTGGAGCCGAATAAGAGGGGACAAGTCTACCTATCTAGTTTTGTTAGCTTGCGCAAATATTTCGACATAATTCAGGTTATCTGGCAATCTCGTACTTTTTGATATTCCTGTTTGTCTTCCTCTTTCTTCTTAACGACATGTATGTTTTGATATTAGTCTGCCTAGCTTATGTTGAAAATTTTGAGGAATTTCCGTGTATTTATCCTAATTATTCCTTTAGTCTGTTGACTGGAAAGACAGCTTGTACTTTTTATTTTTAGTCCTTAAACAATTTTTGGGTATTCTGATAGCTAGGTTTCAAAACTTCTCATCTTTCTACTAGTCCTTCCTGGGCTTATAGAATTGGAACCATGTTTTTACTCAGATTGCTCTTTTCTCTTATTTTTTCAACTGTTTGCAAGGTCGGAATTCCAATTGATAAAACGCCCACCCTGCTTTTAATCGCCATTTTGACTGCAAAAATCGTTATTTAATTTTCATTACGGGGCATACAGGAATTCCGAGCAATGATTTGGTCAACCGATTTACCAAGGCAACTCCGTCTTTCATTGCAATACTTGTGACTATTCATTCAGGTAATTATGTTTGTTTTATTCTTCTATGCAAAGTGTTTATTTCTTCACAGACTCAGATTTGGTCCAACTCTTCAGTTGGTTGAGTTACCCAGAGTTTTCCCCTTAACCTGTATTTATACGGTATGCTTCTTTGAAAAATAGATGAAATGATGTTGTTCTGTCTCGATTACGACTTGGAACTTTTCTTATGAATTTTTATCCAACACAAAATGATCCCTACTTCTCTTCTTGCAAAACCTTGCTAGAAATAAAGATATTTTCATTGATTGTTTTGCCTATGCTTCTATAGGTCAATGTCTTTAGGCACATTCGTTTAGATTTTAGACTAACGTTACCCTTTAATCAACCAAGTGGTACATATGCCCCTTAATGAGAATTTGGTAGAAATATGATTCAATGTATAAATAGCCAAATTTTTTCCTCTTCCCCTTTAATTTCGAAGAATTTCTGTTTCTTCTTTGAGTTGCTTATATAGCTTTCTCTTCTTTTCTAATTTGTTATTATATTTTCCATTTTTTCGATTTCAAAAAATTCTAGGTCTTCTATCTCTACTGACAGTCACTAAAGTTTGTTATTATTTAAAGGGACACTGTGTCTAACTCGATATCTAGAAAGCATAAGGTTTTGTTTGTTCATTTAATTCATAATGAACTTCTGATCAGATCATGCTACGTATTGAGAATGAAAATAAAAATCAACCAAGTAATGAGTATAGTTAAGTAAATATAATTTTCTTACCTTCATATTGATAAATAATATAATGTATTGTTTCATCAGTTGATGTTCTAGAACAACAATATCTGAGTACCACATAATATTTCTGGTGCTTTAAAGCACTTTCTCATGCATATATTACTAACACCTCGTTATCTAACCCTTACCCTAATTCTGATTTGTAAGATCACTTAAATAAAGTTAAAAATAATTACAATTCATATAGTTAGTCTACTTCACACCATAGTAGTTGTTGTTCATGCAGTTGACGATATAACTAGGGCCTCAACCACTGTCATTTCTGTCGTATCACAGCCATGACTAAGAAGCTATTTTAAAAAAAGTTTTTAAATTTGTTTTTTCATTGCTTTATTTTTATCTCATTTTTCTTTGATCAAGAATTAATTAGAAGCTGGATTCAAAGCATAGATACCTTTTTTCTGCAAACGGTGGTGATGAAGTTGAGCTATAAAAGAAATGGGTTTGAAATGCTTCTTGTTTTTGTGTCCAGATTACGAAAAGTTTCCAGAACTTGAAATAACCATGAAGATCTGACGTTTGTAGTAGTTATAAAGTTATTCATTCCGATGTCAATGAAAAGATAAAGTTAAGTATCTTTTTTGTGATGTTAGGGAATACTGTTGAACATCTTGATGACATCAGTATATCACTAAGCATGGTAGTGTTTAGTATATAGGGAAGGATCAAGAAAAAATTCAATCTACTACTCTATGATGCTTACAAGTGATTGCTAAAACAACACTATAACACGCATTTTTGTGAGGAAATAGAAAAAAGAAAACTACTACTTATCAGTGAGTTAAGTTTATAAGTATATGTTGTTTCCATGTTTCAAAAAGACATTTTCTTTTGTTGTCGCTAGGCGTGTTTATATAACGAACATTTGTGACTTTTCATTGCACAAACATGATATGTACCGAAACAATTTCAATAAAAATAAACGAATAAATAAATAATTATCTAAATTAACAATCAAAAGTATCAAGGAGATTAAGTATTTAAGCAATTAATAGATATGACTTTGATGATTGCTTGTGACTGTCTGACCATACTTCTTCGACTCTTTGTCCCTCTCTCACCCATGTTCTGGAAACCAACCTCCTGTGTTCTCCAACTACTGCTCAAGATGTCCGAATTGCCTTACGTCATCGTCGCAACTCAGCCCCCAGTTGAGATGGTCTCACCTATTCCCATCTCTCCAATGCACCTACTCTATTTCCCTATTGGCCTAATTCTACATTTTTCTACTTCGCACAGGTTTCTTCCCTACCACTTGGAAGTTTTCAACCATCCTTCTTTTCCTGAAACCATCCAAGCCACTAGTTCAACTAGATTCCTATAGGCCCATTAGTTTCACAAGTGTCCTCAGCAAGACTTTTGAATGCATTCTTGTTCGTCGTCTTCACTCTTTCATTGCAGACAATCAGTTGCTTCCACATACCCAAGCAGGTTTCTGCCCTCATCTCTCCACTGTACATCAGCTTTTCAAGCTCTCCAATTTAATTACAAACCACTTCAACACCTATAAATCTTCATGCCTCATTCTATTTGACATTGAAAGAGCCTTTGATTCTGTTTGGCAACGGGGCTGATCAACAGCTTCGACGCTTGTCTTTTCCTGCTTCCTACATTAGATTTATTTTTTCCTTTTACAGGATCGCCGAGATACCATTTCCATCCATGGTATTCATTCTAGTCCACTCTCCCTACGTGCTGGCGTTCCACAGGGATCCGTCATTTCTGCTCTACTGTACATCCTGTATGTTTCTGAAATGCCAGTTCCCTGGCCTCCAGTTTATCTCTTTCAATACGCTGATGACACAGCTCTCCTTGCCCTTTGTTCTACAATGGCCACCCTCAACAAGATCCTACAGGAAGCCGTCAACTCTTTTCTTTACTGGTGCAGACACTGAAGGCTTACCCTTCACCCTCACAAAACCAAAGCTATTCTCTTTGGCCCGACTCGCCACAAGTTTCGTCCATGCCGAAATCTACTTCTCTTTGATGTCCGACTTGACAAAATTCCTATTACCATATCCAATACAGATAAATATATTGGGGTTATCTTTGATAGCCATATCATTTGAAAAGAACATCTGGTCATCCTACACACGAAGCCTAATTCCAGGCATTTACTTCGCTTTCTCCGTGGTTCATCCTGGTTTTTGAATTCACAAGTCCTTTGATATTTCTACCAAGCTTTTGTCCGACCCTGCCTCACCTATGGTCATGTTGCCTGGATCTCTGCTCCATCTTCACTCTATCATCGGCTGGAAGTTTGGAACGCCACGCTTTACGCGTAGCCTGTCAATTACGTCGTTCCAGTCCTACCCAGAAATGATACTCTCTCATCCCTTCCTCCCTACTCGCACATCTACGCGAACTACGAGTGAAGTATGTTCACTGCTGCTTCGATTATCAGAACCCTATCTTCGACGAAATCCTATCCCATTCGGTGAATACCACTCGCAAATTCTTACCTCAGACATGGTCATCTCCTGAACCTATACCTTATGTTTTTGCCACCTGATCATTCCGACTACAATACAACTCCGATGCCTGATCTTCCATTACACATCTATCTCTGATTACGTTTCCTAATAGCGTGCATTAAACTCATCTTCACCATCTCAGTACTACCTGGTCTCATTTACTCATCTCTCGTTGCTTATTTCCAATGTGTACTTCTACATCTCCTGGCCACTGAGAGGACGTAACCATCTGTTGGCCGCCAGACCTTCGGGCTGGAATGAAATGTCGTCAAAAACAAATTCTTAACGTTTTCAGTGAGGACGAGCCTGGCAGCTGTGTGTATATACGTGGTATCATACTTCATGGCCATTTGTGTGAAGTCCTCCCTATCAATCGACATTACCCCAGCATGTGCTGAAGTCGATTGTATGCACATGTGAGTTTGGTGAAGTTGTTATGTGTAAGTATCCCTATAAAGTCGATTTGGGGTACTGGAGGAATCATTCCAAGTTCACTGGACCCCACTGTATTCCAAAATTAGAGAAACTGATATGATGTTAACAATATATATTACCATTGAACTATAAAAATAAAACAAATGTTCACTTATCAAACTACTTCAATCAATTTGTTAAACATAAGAGGGAAAACAGCTAATAATTTCTTTTTTACAAAAATTAAGCATGACATACGAATGGCAATGCCAAACAAATAAAAAAACAAAGTAGGAATGTATACACAAAACCATACAAAAATCACTACATAAGTAGCCAAATCTTTCCAAGCATAACTTTTATCTACAACTAAATGTTGAACAGTTCACAAATTAAGGTTTGAATAAAAGCATTTAAACTGAATAATACTATACAGTCTTACAGTGGCTGATAACCATAATATTGTAAGACTGACCCAATACTTACTGGCTGCTATGTAGAGATTTTTGTAAGGTTTTGTGTATTCATCCCTACCTAGTTTCTGTATATTTTGGCATTGCCATCTCTACATCATAGTTAACTTTTGCAGATTATTTTTATTACTTGTACATTTTCGTGATTTCAGGGAATAGTGTGGTACACCTTGAAGACATCAGAATACATCTTTATGTGATTTCAAGGAATAGTGTGGAACATTTGGATGAAATCAGTACATATCTTTTGTGATTTAAAGGAATATTGTTGAACATTTTGATAACATCATTATATATATATATATATATTTGTGATTTTAGGAAATTTTGTGGAACATCTTGATAATATCATTATATATTTTTTATGATTTCAGGAAATACTGTGGAATATCTTGAGCAAATCAGAGCTGGCTATAAGGTTTTCCAGATGTATTGAGATGTTTCAGATGTGTTCATTGAGTTCTTGATATAGAAACTTGTGCTGAATAACAATGATGGTAATTCCCAGTTTGACCCTGAAGAAGAAAGGTCCGTCTTTCGAAAGTGCTCGGGTTTCAGGGTTTTTAGCAACGGTAATTTATATATATATATTTATAAGGGAGAGTATGTAGTTCACTGTTGGTCAGGTTTGCCAATTCTAGGTAGTAAATGTAATATGTCTCTTTTGTTATCTAGCAGTTTTTAAAATTCCCGGGTTTGTTTGTTTTTTAAACCTTGATTTAGCATTCTATTTTTTCTGCAAACTTAATTTGAATTTTTTTTACTAAGCCATTTTAAGTTATAGTTCTTTGTAATGTAGATAGCACTAATGGTACATAGTTTTTTTAGTTTTTTTTGGGGGGGTGTAATATTTAGAATAGTAGTTTGAAGAATATGATTTGATTTTTTTGTAATTAAGCACAAGG
>NW_013667791.1:109399-128933 GCF_000517525.1 Limulus polyphemus | reverse complement strand
GAAGAATATGAATACGAATATAGAAATAAAATAAAAACTTATATTATGAAACATTTTCAGATTCAAAAATAACATTTTAGAAATTTTACCCCAAAACTGTGAAAAATTGTAACAGCAAAGTCTTGCTACTTCATTTCCATTTTGGTGTTGCCAAGGTTACATGTTTTTAAGTAACGTGTGTGGTTACTTAAGATAATTCTGATCAATGAGCGCTAATTTTAACACCACATTGATTAAGGAGAAGGAAAGGTGTATAATTACTTTTTGGAATTTTGAGTTAAATTCAACATTTTCGTATTTTAGGAACATTAGTATTCTGTAGCCTAGATACATAGGTTTAATTACATTGTTCGTATGTGACTTTATGAAAGTTAGAATGCTATGGTGCACTAATTTACTCTATGGTAATCTGGTGGGTTTTGTGGAACAACAGAAGGTCCACCAGAAAGTGTATTGTGAAACAAATATGAAAATTCTTACCACAACTGAGTTCGAAGAAAAGAAATAGACTCGACACAGCATAAAACACAATAAAACAATATTTATTCAAACCCTCGGTAGTCAAAGTTTAAATAAATATATATTTGAGCACTTTTACTGAAGAGCTCTCAGAAAAAAAACTGCTTTGAATCTCAAACTAAATCTGGATCTCTGTCTGTAATGTGTTTCAGATTTGGAAAACATGGCATTACATACTTGAAAAAACAATGAAATTATTCTCAGGTGCTACCCACGTGACTATTAGTCACTCTCACTATAAGATAAGGGAGGTTGTATCCTCGAAATACCGCGTGATCTACCAGTGAAAAAGTATCACTATCTATTTCTACATAGTAGGAATCGTTCTTTCGAGAAAGTGCATGTGACATCCTAGTTTAATGACACAGGACAATAGGGCGAGCGGAATCTAATAGTACCCTTAACCGATATCCTATATAGACAACATTTGATATTATGTGAGCATGTATGAAACATATAGTATGCCTGCATACCACCATGCTAATTTCAGAAGACAGTTTTCCTCAGCACCTCGGTAGTTCGACTGTAGTGACCAGCTTTATTTTTAACTCCTGCTTTCCTGTTTCGTTTCATACGAAGCAGTTGCCTTCCGATATTAAACGGAACTGGGTGAATGGTACTATTGAAAGCAAGACACTGAGTTGTTGAATTCTTAAATCTGGACCAACATTTTGTTTTGTATTTTTCAATTCAAATTTATTTCATATGTAAGGCTTAAGGATGAGGTTAACTGAATTTGATAGTTGGTGTATTTCGTAATCTTATCCTTCTCACTTTGTAATTTGTCCTTAATTTTATTTGTCTAACCTTTCTGTTGAAGTCTTTTTTTTTTGGACAGAATTTTATTTCTATTTTTATAAGAAGACGCTATTGCGTTATGCTTTCCTTTTTATGTAAAATTAACATAATTTTTATGTTATCGGTTTATATTTATCATTTTGGCCTTATCATATATAAATTGTATTAATTACCGAGAAAAATGAATTTATATAAATGTCTTCTTTGTTGTGTTCTTCTTAATTTCCTGCGTGTGTGTACTGGATGATCCTGCACTGATGTTAATGTTACTTAATGATGCAATGATCAGTTTACCAAAAGAGATTATAAAATATAATACGTTTACAATAAACATTAAACAAAAATAAAAAAACAATAAAAACGAAAACACAATGACCACATCGTGATAACATTTATTGAACCATGAACAACACTTACACAAAATGATATAAAATATCATCCAATAAACAATTTTGAGTACAACAGTTCTAAGTTTTGGAACTCCTTTCTCATTTCGACAATGTGCCATTGACATCACAAATGAATTTATAGGTTGTAAATGTAAACAATGGAGACTAGAACTATTGGGAGTCATCTAGTTTTGTCTGTATGATCGGAATGAAAAGAAAGCACTACCCAAATATAGCATTGTATTTGCCAGGCCGATCACCTATACCAAAGAAATAGAGTTGTCAAACACTTATATTCAGTGGTGGTAAGGACTGATTAAGTTTTAAATGTTTAATTATGATATTCAAAAAAGAGAGAGAGAAAAAATAATTTAAGGTCATTCACATAAAAGAAATACGTATGAACTTTTGTCACTCTAGAATTTATATTTTATGTTTTGTGTAGAAAAAGGTCATACCTATTTATTCTAACAACAAATATGCTCCAAAATCTCCATTCATTCCTAAGTTTTCGTGTTTTTTTAATCGACAATACTATGTAATTCTCTGTGGAAATTGATAAAACGTACCATCTAAAGTCATATTACGTGGATCATAAGTTGCCACTTAATTTAAACAAATTACAGACAATCACAGTTATTCTACTTAACGTAACGTATGTTCCGCACGTATTGTAATTAACAAAACAGAGCACTTAGTGTAGTACTACTGTGATTAACCAGAAACAACTGTTTAATAACAGTTAGCACCTAAGTTATATAAGGCTTCCAAATACAACTGTTTAATAACAGTTAGCACCTAAGTTATATAAGGCTTCTAGATACAACTGTTTAATAACAGCTAGCACCTAAGCTATATAAGGCTTCTAGATACAACTGTTTAATAATAGTTAGCACCTAAGTTATATAAGGCTTCCAAATACAACTGTTTAATAACAGTTAGCACCTAAGTTATATAAGGCTTCTAGATACAACTGTTTAATAACAGCTAGCACCTAAGCTATATAAGGCTTCTAGATACAACTGTATAATAACAGCTAGCACCTAAGCTATATAAGACTTGTAATGATGAAAAATTATATTAATATTATATTGTGAGCTTAAATAAAACGTAGCACCTAATGTTCTGTGGATGTAGCCCCCCCCCCCCCCTTCAGTAGCACAGCAGTATGGCTGCTGACTTACAACGCTAGAAACCGGGTTTCGATAACTGTCGTGGGTAGAACACATATAGCCCATTGTATAGTTTTATTCTTAATTCCAAACAAACAAACTGTGAATGTAATTAAAATAAACATTAATGCCGATAAACATTTGACGATATCGTCATCTGATGTGACGTGGGTATAGTTGACAACAGTTAGCAGCTCCTGGTATTTGGGTGTAAGTAACAAATAACATCAGATGTTATATTGACAAGATATACCATGAAATGTTCCATGACTATGATTAACATAATACACATTCTTAAAAACACGGTAAAATTGTTAAAAGGCTTTTTGTATACCTAAGAAATTCTTCCAAATGCTGCATTTTTAACAACATAAAAGTGAGTGATTGTTGTTTATTCTTCAATTTCGCGCAAAGCTAGTCGACGGCTATTTGTTCCAGGTGTCCCTAATTTTGAAGTGATAGACTAGAGGAAAGGCAGCACAGTCAACACTACCAACCAATAACTCATGAGTTACTCAAATTAAATAGAACCTTGGATCCACAGTCCAGCATGCTAACCATTGGGCCACGCTCGGTCTAAGAGTCACTGAATGCAGTGAGTTACACCTCGGTGTTTGAACGAAACATAATTTAGCATTTTTACTGAAACATGAAATGAGAAACATAAAATAACAGGTAAAGGAAAGTACCGACACTGTAGACCGCAGATGACTTTCCCACCTATGAAGCTACTGAAAATTCAGAGTTGCGGGACATAACATTACAATACACAATGAATTTCATAATCTGGATCCACCAGAAGGACCACAGCCCATAAGCCACTCATTATATCTGCAAAGGCAGAGCTTCGACTTTAATGATGTCTTGAGAATCAAAATATGAGAGAAGAACAATAGAATATATATATATATCACATGGAGCATTGTTTGATTATACCTGGGACAAGATCAGCTGTGGGTGGGGTAGAGATATGGTGTGAACGTGGTTTACTGGAAACAACATTCTAGTAAAACTGTTTTACATCAGATGTGATGAGGATAGTAACTTGATGTGAAACATATAAGCTATAAATCATAGAACACTTATGACATCACTATGTTTCATTAATTGTTTCAACTGTGTGTGGGGGTAGAAACTTGGTGTGGGTGAGGTTTACTAGAAACATCACTTACGGACTGACTGTATTCCATCATCTATAATGAGAGAGGAACATGGTGTGAAACAGATAAGGGCCGTTATAAATTATGGATGGTGTTTCAGTGTTTGTACTAATAGAATGCTATACAAAAGTATTACACCTCCTTGCCAAAGCACGCTCTATGTTCAACAGTAGGATAAACAGAATTTCCAACTGAAACATACTGTGACTTGGACTTAAGTGACTACCTGTATCACTAGATGCGGAAAGAATTAATAACAAAGTCTAGACTGCTCTCTTCCTAAGGTATATTGTTTAAATACTATTGTTTGTTTTAAGTTAAGCACAAAGCTACACAATGGGCTATCTGTGCTCTGCCCACCATTGGTATCGAAACCCGGATTCTAGCGTTGTAGTAAATACTATTGTATGAATGTATAATAGCTTGAATACCAACCACCAAATTACGTGTAAGATTTGTTTTTTGTATATACAACATAAGACGGCTGAACTGTTCCTAATAAAACTTCTTCTCATATTCACACAATAAAAGTGTGCTGAAACCTACCAGTAATAAAGAATTGTTTTTATATTTACACAACGTAAGAATGTTGGAATTAAGTGTTAGTCATAAAGAAACAACGTAAGAGCGTTGAAATAACTGTTAATAATAAAGTGTCATTTTATGTTGACTGAACACAACATGTTTAATACATTTTATTAATAACTAACTCCTCTTCCTTTAGTCTTGATGTAAGTTATTGTTTAATTATTAAGTAATAAAGATTAGTTTTTTCTTGTTGACTCAACATTTAGTGCATTGGCTTGTTTCAGTCATTCAATGATCGATCTATTGAAACTGAAACAACTTGTGATATTCAGTATCTTTATTCGTTCAAGAATAACCTCATAGGTAGCGGGTGTGGCTGACAACATGCCCTACCTCTGGTCAACAGTTTTAAATTACGAATAGCTGAACTTGAACTTTACTTCTCTAAAGCTCATGTGTCTCATGAAGTTTCTGTTTCTGTTAGAATGTTCGCGCAAACTTATACAAAGGGATATATATGCATAGTTCGGACCTAAATTTAAATTGATAAACTAGAGGGAACACACCACTCATCGCCACGTCTTCTAATTGGTTCCCAGTCCGAGCATGCTAACCACTAGGCCACACCCGGCTTCTGCTCAGGTTGAAAATACAAATACCAAGTTATTTTTAAGGGATTAAATGTCTAAAACCATGACAATTGTAGCTTACCATAGCTTGTTTATGATATAAGTAAAAAGCAAAGATGAGAATGAAGATTACATTGCTTCTTAGGATACTGTGCAATACGCCACCTCGGGGGAGGGACGGAAGGAGTAGAAACGATGAAATCATAGTTTCACAAAGTTCTCGCCAGAAGGCGCATTGCTAGGCCACCAATACAGGAGGACATGACAGCGCAATGTCAGAGACGATTACGGAATAGTTCCAATTAATACACTGTTATGAAACGTCACACACACACACATACAATCTGGACCCTGACGTAAAGCAAGCTAAACTTTAACTGTTAGTGTTTCTATAAATGGAGGATGATGAGCACATTGTCTCAATGGGTCATAAGTGGCTAGAAAGAAGAGGCAGAAAACATTTATTAAAAAGTCAATTACCTGATTTTAACATAATTAAATCTAGACATTGATGACATAATCATATGTGGAAGTATAGTAACACCATCTGCCCTTGTAAAACTCGTGTAAGATAAAACTATAAAGTAACATGTGTAAAATGAAATACTTTGTCAAGTTTTATGGATAGCATAAAGTCAAACTAGTGAAACAATAAGATTATCGTAAGTTTTAATGTTAAGAAAGCATCCTTTTCAGGATGACTTACATATAAATGGTCAGAAAGTATGATTAAAAACTATTGAATTAGTGTTTCATGCCAATTGTACTAAATCTAGCCATGTTGAGACACATTGATCCAATGCGCCCCTAGCAACGTATCCCCTCTGGCGACTTCATTGCATGGCACCAGCGTCCTCTGGTTCCACTTGGGTTAGACAGCTTCAATGTTTTATGAACTTTTAATAGAAAATGGATGGATAAACAGTAAGCATTGATTTATTAATTTTAGATGTATCGAAATGAATTACTAAAGATGATAAATTATGAATGACATAAAAGTGAAAGAGTAAGTTTTAAATTATTGCATGATATTTAAATAAGTGTCCTTTTTGAAGACGATGAGTGTTTTATATTACATCATTCAAATAATATGTATGTTACAACAGTTGTCTCATTAAAAAAGGCAACAGATTTGTTAAATTCCTATGGACAGTAAGACTATCGTTAAAATGATGGTTTCAACATAATTAAATCTAGACATTGATGATGTAATCATGTGGAAGTATAGTAATACCATTCACTCTTATAAAACTCGTGTAAGACAAACTATAAAGTAACATGTGTAATATGAAATATTTTGTCAAGTTATATGGATAGCATAAAGTCAAACTAGTGAAACAGTAAGTTTGTCGTAAGTTTGCATGTTAAAAAGCATCCTTTTCAACGCTATTTACATATAAATGGTTAGGAAGTATCATTAAGAACTACTAAATTAGTGCCTTATACCGACAGTATCAAATCTCGCCATCTTGAGACACGTTGATCCACTCTGATATTATTTCCACCTTTCATGGCAATCTAGCAATGTACCCCTAGCGACGTATCCACTCTGACAACTCACTGCTTGGCACCAGCGTTCTCTGGTTCCACTTCGTGGAACTATTACGTAATCGTTGCTGTCATGCCCGCATGTCATGGCGGCCTTGCAACGCGCCCTCTGGTGACACTTTGTGGAGCTATGACGTCATCATCTGGTAAAATCATCGTCTCAACCTTTTCCTTTCTTTTCGAGGTCAATACACTTGTAGCGCACTCTTGTGGCGCGTTGCGCAGCATCCTCCCTAATTACTCTGTTCATATGTTACAGTTAAGTTGTTAACACCATCGTTTTGCTGTAACCTAGTCTTTACATATATATATATATAAGGTTCCGCATACTAGCGATTTATGGAGCTTCGTACGGCCACAGTGTAGATGTTTTAAACGTCAATGTATATTCTAATTCTTGTTTGGTAGAATGAAAGTTTAGAGACTAAGAGAAATATCTTACCGCAGCAATTATTTTACCCAGATATCCGTATTCCTTTAGTTGTAGGTTTTCGTTGCGAAGAAGCACCACTATCAGCACACTCAGACTGCCACACAGGTAGAACACAAAGGCTAAGCAATGGTACAATAGTTCCTAAAAATAAAAACGAATATTAATTGCTTCTATAAAAATGGAATCTTGGAATAGCAAGATTGTTAATATGCGTTTATAGTTCTCACGAGTACAGAAAAAAAAAACTATTATTGTATATTTAATCTTGTAGAACTTAGAACATCAAGAGTTTTAATTTATGTTTGGTATAAATGTGATTGACATAGAATACTGCTGTGTGTTTCATCTTGAAGAAAAAAGAACAATAACGATTATAGTTATGAAGTCACGCTGTGTTTCTATTCCGAAGTATTATTAAACTGCTTTGGTTGGTGTTGTATCCCAACTTTTTTTTTTAATTATGGAGAATGAAATAAAGTACTTACATAAATGGTTTTCGGAATGAAAGAGGCAGTCGGGAAGGAAATGGTACACGAAATTAGCAGTAGATATGTCGTCAAAAGGAAGGTACATATAGTGAGGAAAAAGAAGGTTTCTTCTGGTCCTGCAACAAACCATCTCCTACCGAGTGAGTTTGGAGGCTGACAGTAATGGACCAATAATCCCAAGGACACAATTCCCAGGACCTATGGTATATGAAATATAAAAAAGTAATAAAATCTTAATACAGTTCTGACAGTGGTTGGCCAGTAATTCCAGGAACACAATTCCCTAGACCTATGGAATATTAAATATTAAAAAAAAAAGAATAAAAAATTTAATACAGTTCTTTTTTGTAAAAATATTAATATTATATCTAAAACACACTGAGAAGACAGCAGTAAATATATTAGAAAAACCTTAAGATAAAGCTGTAAGACAGTAGTAGAGAGATCAGAACGACATAAATATAGAGCTGTAAGCTAGTAGTAGAGATATCAGAACGACATAAATATAGAGCTGTAAGACAGTAGTAGAGAGATCAGAACGACATAAATATAGAGCTGTAAGCTAGTAGTAGAGATATCAGAACGACATAAATATAGAGCTGTAAGACAGTAGGAGAGAGATAAGAACGACATAAATATAGAGCTGTAAGACAGTAGGAGAGAGATAAGAACGACATAAATATAGAGCTGTAAGACAGTAGTAGAGAGATCAGAACGACATAAATATAGAGCTGTAAGACAGTAGTAGAGAGATCAGAACGACATAAATATAGAGCTGTAAGCTAGTAGTAGAGAGATCAGAACGATATAAATATAGAGCTGTAAGACAGTAGTAGAGAGGTCAGAACGATATAAATATAGAGCTGTAAGCTAGTAGTAGAGATATCAGAACGATATAAATATAGAGCTGTAAGACAGTAGTAGAGATATCAGAACGACATAAATATAGAGCTGTAAGACAGTAGTAGAGAGATCAGAACGACATAAATATAGAGCTGTAAGACAGTAGTAGAGATATCAGAACGACATAAATATAGAGCTGTAAGACAGTAGTAGAGAGATCAGAACGACATAAATATAGAGCTGTAAGACAGTAGTAGAGAGATCAGAACGACATAAATATAGAGCTGTAAGACAGTAGTAGAGAGATGTTAATACTATCTTACAGCTCTATATTTATGTCGTTCTGATCTCTCTACTACTGTCTTACAGCTCCATATCTATGTCGTTCTTATCTCTCTACTACTGTCTTACAGCTCTATATTTATATCGTTCTGGGAATCAGAACGACATAAATATGGAGCTGCAAGACAGTAGTAGAGAGATAAGAACGGCATAAATATAGAGCTGTAAAACAGTAGTAGAGGTTAAAATCATAAATAATATTCAACGTTAAACTGGTACACAATTAAAATCACTTTTATTTATTATTTATGATTTTAATTTTATACACAAGTGCTAAAATACTATAAGTATTAGAGGTATCAGAACGACGTTAAGATGGAGCTGCAAGACAGTAGTAATTTGATCAGAACGACCTTAAAATAGAACTGTATGCCAGTAGTAGAGGGATAAAAACTACCTTAAGACAGAGCTGTAAGACAGTAATAGGGAGAGGTTTGAACGACCTTAAGATAGAACTGTAAGACAGTAGTAGTGAGGTTATAACGACCTTATGATAGAGTCGTATAGCATTAATAGAAGTTAGAATAACCTTATGATAGAGTTGTACAGCATTAATAGAGATTAGAATGACCTTATGTTAAAGTTGTATAGCATTAATAGAGATTAGAATGACCTTATGATAGAGTTGTATAGCATTAATAGAAGTTAGAATGACCTTATGTTAGAATTGTATAGCATTAATAGAGATTAGAATGTCTTTATGATAGAGTTGTATAGCATTAATAGAAGTTAAAACGACCTTATGATAGAGTTGTACAGCATTAATAGAGGTTAGAATGACCTTATGATATATTAATGCTATACAACTCTATCATAAGGTCGTTCTAACCTTTATTAATGCTATACAACTCTATCATAAGGTCGTTCTAACCTTTATTAATGCTATACAACTCTATCATAAGGTCGTTCTAACCTTTATTAATGCTATACAACTCTATCATAAGGTCGTTCTAACTTCTATTAATGCTATACAACTCTATCATAAGGTCGTTCTAACCTCTATTAATGCTATACAACTGGGAAGCTAAGAACCCAGTGGTTATGAAGCAAGTGGGAATGTGTAGAAAAGAAATCGTTTATTGTGTTTCTTTGTGTACCGGAAGACGATTTCCAAGAATGACGTCATATACATAGAGAACCGGATGAGAGGAAGTGTGTGACTCTGTTGCCCCAGACAGGATGTATTTGTAACTGATCAAACTTGTGAAGTTCTTGTGTTTGAATGTTGGTTTCTTGGTTCGCAACATACAAAGTCATGTTTGTTCTTTAGGAGTCGACAAGTACAACAAAATGTCGCAGAATGTTACAACAACGCGCACAACAACGATTACAACATCTCAGTTCGCTTTTCATAGCGGGTATGTGAAGTCTCCTCCTGGGATTTTAAAAGCTTTAGAGACGGTAAGAACGAGGCGTTCGTTTCTGTACGATGGGAAAATTCTATCCAACTTCATCTACAACATTTATACCCGTTAGACAACAAAAAATGTCGAAAGGGCTTTCCATTCCTCGGTCCCTCCTAGCATTCTAAGCTCTGAGGGGAAACTAAGAACCCAGTGGTTGTGAGGCAATATAACACTGATAATATACTGATTAATGTAATTCTAAACATTTATGTAACAGCTACAGTTTATATAACACTGATAATATACTGATTAATGTAATTCTAAACATTTATGTAACAGCTACATGTTGATTAATGTATTACTAACCATTCATTGTTTGATAGTATGGCTACGTACCCTCTATATAATAGAGGGATTAATTATTCCTAAATATAGTTACTTTTCATATGTATCCACAACTTCTGGTTGACTAAACCTCTTCTAGAGGTGTTTTGATGTTTTAAAATGAAAACCGATGGTACAAGTTTTTAATATAATTTAAAATATTTGTCCTCGTAGCCAAACGATATTGGTTTCAGAAGCTAATAGAATAAGTTTGTATATTTTAGAGTAAAGTCATATTGGGCTATCTGCTGTGTCCACTGAGGAGGAATTGAATCCCGAATTGTAGCCTGGTGAGACCGTACAAAGCTACATAAGAGACTATCTGTGCTCTGTTTACCGCAGGTATCTAAACCCGATGTCTACGTTATAAGCCTTCAGACTTACCACTGAGACACCGGGGAGCTCATGAAGCTATGAAAGTACCTAAGAATAAAAACAAGTATCCTATAAAGAAATTTTATCACTGTGAACTAAATGCCAAAAATTTATGTCTAAGAATCCTTTGGTTATTAGGCAATAGGAAAGCTAAGAACCCAGTGGTTATGAGGCAAATAATATACTTATTAATGTAGGTCTAATCACATATATAACAGCTACAGCTTATATAACACCGATAATATGCTTATTAATGTAGGTCTAATCACATATATAACAGCTACAGTTTATATAACACCGATAATATACTGATTAATGTAATTCTGAACATGTATGTAACAGCTACAGTTTTTATGACACTGATAATATACTGATTAATGTAATTCTAAACATTTATGTAACAGCTACAGTTTATATAACACTGATAATATACTGATTAATGTAATTCTAAACATTTGTGTAACAGCTATAGTTTATGTAACACTGATAATATACTGATTAATGTAATTCTGAACATGTATGTAACAGCTACAGTTTATATAACACTGATAATATACTGATTAATGTAATTCTAAACATTTATGTAACAGCTATAGTTTATGTTATAAGAGCTGGCTTTCAGATTTTTAAAAACATATATTTTAATTTAGTATACATGATGGAACAGCTGAGATGGACCAATAGGTCCCATATTGTCCAAATACCTATTACTTACACATACCCCATAACATAATGATTAATGTAGTTCTAAACATGTGGTTAATGGCTTTGGTCTACATATCCCTTATAACATACTACTAAATGTAGTTTTATACATGTGTTTAATAACTATGGTCTACATATCCCCAATAACCCACTTATTAATGTAGTTCTATACATGTGGTTAATGGCTTTGGTCTACATATCCCTCATAACATACTACTAAATGTAGTTCTATACATGTGTTTAATAACTATGGTCTACATATCCCCAATAACCCACTTATTAATGTAGTTCTATACATGTGTTTAATTGCTATGGTCTACATGTCCCTCATAACATACTGTTGGAAAAGGTTCAAAGAAGGGTTATTAGAATGGTGCCTGGGATGGAGGGGTTGTCATACAAGGAGCTGCTGAAATTTTGCAAAATGTTTTCTCTTGAAAAAAGAAGAGTTGGGGGGATCTGATTGAGATGTTTAAGATTGTAAAGGGAATTGATAGTGCTGATGCATCATCTTTTTTGCATATATAAAGTGAGGATAGTAGGACTAGGTGACACAAATATAAATTTTGGCTAGGTGAGAGTCAACTTCAACTAAGACAGTTTCATATTTCTAACAGGGTGGTTGGCCTTTGGAATTGGTTGCGGTCAGATGTTGTAGAGGCAGTAAATTCAAATGAGTTAAGAAAAAGCTTGATAAGTATATGAACAATTCAATGTATTTTCTAAGGTAAGGAGCCCAAGAGACTGAACACAAAAGACTGAACACAATACTCCAAATGTGGCCTGACCAGTGACCATTACAAAGAAATTATCTCCTCTTTAGACTTGTATTCAATATTTCTGTAGATTGAAGTTAAACTCCTATTTGCCCTACCACTAGCAACATCACCCTGCTTGGATAGTTTTAGAGACTGATCGACTATTACACCAAGATTCCTTTCCTTCATAACACTATTAAGGCTATTCTCATCCAAATTCTACTTATAATTCAAATCATGATAACCTACATACATTATCTTGCATTTATTATAACTAAAACCCATCTGCCATTTATTTGTGCAACTCACTAAATGATCTAAATCTTTTGTAAATCAGCAGCATCCTCTTCACAGCTAGCAACACTCAAGACCTTAATATCATCTGCAAATTTAAGTAATCTATTGACTATTCCTTCATCTATGTCATTGATGTAAATCAAAAAGAGCACAGGCTAACACTAATCCATGAGGGACCCCACTTGTGACATTAATCCAGTTAGACTGAACTCCATTTATAACAACCCTCTGCTTTCCTCCATCCAGCCACTCTTCTATCCAATTTGCTAACTTATTCCCCACACCTACAGAGGTAATTTTTTTACAAGCCTTTTATGTGGCACCGTGTCAAATGGTTTCTGAAAATCCAGATACACCAAATATACACCCTTACTCTCATCTTCATAAACAGTAACCTTTTTAAAGAATGTCAAAAGATTTATAAAGCAAGATTTTCCCTTAGTGAAACCGTGTTAACTATCCAATAAACTTCTAAACTTTGTTAAGTGACTTTCCAAAGCATCTTCTAACAGACATTCCAAAACTGATGTAAGACTAATGAGTCTATAATTACTGGGACAGTTTTTATCACCGCTCTTAAAAAGAGGCGTTACATTAGTTAACTTCCAATCTTCTGGTACCTGCTCACTATTCAAGGACTGACAAAAAATAGTAGTAAGTCGCTCACATATCTAATCGTTAACCTCCTTCAAACCCTTGAGGAAATATTATCTGGTCCTGGAGCCTTATCGTTTTTTAAACTTCCCATTTTTTTCTTAACCAGCTCAGAATTAATGGAGTCCCCTATTTCGATCTTGTTTCCATTTATCACCTGTTCAAGATGAGGAATGCTGCTTAAATCTTCGTTTGTAAAAACTAAAGAAAAACCAAATTTAATTACCCAGCCATCTTATAATAATCAGATACTAGCCTTCCTTTATCATCCCTCAAGGGTCCAATCTCTATCCCAACATTTTATTTACCATTAAAGTATTTAAAGAAATCCTTACTCTTACGTTTTACATTTTCAGCCAACCTTTTCTCATACATTCTTCTTGATCTCCTAATTTCCTTTTTTCACCAACTTTCTTTATCTTCTATAATCTTTTAAATCTCTTGTCCAATCAATTTAAATTTCTTAAAGTTATGATGCTTTTCTTTAATTTTATCTCTTGAGCTATTTGTGAGCCAGTCTACTTTTTTTACTTGCAGCTACTTTTCCTTTCTCTAAGGAATATGTTTACCTTAAATATTTAAAAGTTTTCCACATCTGATCAGTGTCTCCAAATAACTCAGCTGCCTAATTCACAACAGATAATTCTTGTCGCATTCCTTCAAAATTTGCCTTCTTGAAATTTGTAACCAAAACATCATTATTACTTATTTTCCATATACAGGAAAGCATTGAACCTAATAGAGCAATGATCACTTGCACCCAGAAGTTCCCCAATTTCCACCCTCTCGATCATTTCTGTATTTGAAGTTAACAATAAATCTGAAATAGCATTGTTTCATGTTGGTTCCTTGACTAACTGGGGAAGAAAGCCATCTTGAACAGTTTCAAAAAACATTCTCACTCATGGTTTGACTCTAGCATTTCCCTATCTATATGCCTGAAATTAAAATCACCCATACTTATGACTTCATTAACAGCTGCAATCTTAATCTCATTGTAAAGTTTCTCACTAATTTAATCAATATCATTTGGTGGTCTGTAACAAATTCCCACTAAAAGCCTTTTCCCTTTATAGCCACTAATAGAAACCCAAATATATTCAATCTCTTTGCTATTATATTTAATATCCTCAACTCTATCCCTATCAACTAGCCTGTAACCCTGTATTTCAAAGAAATTTCTGTCATCAAAATCATCTATGATTAACCATGTTTCAGTTATTCCCATTATATCACAATCTTCCATTCCTACCAGTGCTCTAAAGTCATCTATTTTATTTCTTACACTTCTAGCATTACAATATTAACAATTAAGCTTATCCTTATAACTACTTCAATACTCATTTCCTATGCTCAACTTTTCTCTGCCTCTTATTTTTTTGCATTCAGTTTTTCCTGGTCCTCTTTAGTCCTACTTTAAAACTTCCCTTACAACTGAGATAATAGCCTCAACAAACAAGCCACCTCTACTATATTAAATATAAACCATCCATTCCAAAAACCTCCCTTCTTCCACTGAACTGATCCCACAAGTCCAACCAATCTGCTCATCTTACATAGTAACCTAAGCCTAGCATTAGCCCTAGTGACCTACTTACAACTTCATCCCCACAATTAATTCTGGGCAGTATCCCAGACAAAATTAAGTTATGACCTATTTTAACGTTGTAGTAATAATTTACACCTCTAAACTCTAACTTAAATAACTTTCAGAAATCTATAACCTGAGTATAAGAGCTTAAATTTTCAGCGTTATGGGGGATATGGAAATCAAAGCTATTAAACACGTGTTTAAAACTACATTAATCAGTGTCTTATGGGGGATGTGTAAACCATAGCTATTAAACACATGTTTAGAACTACATTAATCAGTGTGTTATGGGAGATATGTAAATCGTAGCCATTAAACACGTGTTTGAAATTTCCTTAATTAACATCATATGGAGATTAAGTAGACAACAGATATTAAAGAGATGTTTAGAATTAGATTAACCAGTATGTTACGGGGGTATAGAGACTGTAGCTGTTAAACACGTTTAGAATTACATTAATGATTAAGTTATGATAATTATAGAAACTTTGGGTTCTAAACGCATATTTAGAATTACATTAATCATTACACTATGATAGTTATGTGGACCGTAGCCAGGGCCGTCGAAAGTGGCGGCGGGCCCCGGGCTCCAGCGGGATCCAGGATCTGAGCCGCTGATGGGAGACCAAGAGGGAAGCTCTAAACTTTTAGTAATTTTAGCAATATTTTAAGTCTTAACACCACTAAGTTACGGCTTAAAGTGCCGATTTCCTTTGTGAAATTTTCCGTGGACAAAGGCCTTTAACAATCAATAATATCTATTCATTTAATAGGATAATTTATTTAAAGTTCAAACACATTGTCAAGAATTACTTTAACGGGGTCAGTAATGCAGAATTGTGATAACTAAACGAAACATGCTTTACGTGCCTTTTTTAAAGCAAATGTTTTTATTTCACTGAAGTCAATTCTCCCCACAAGTTCGCTCTCAATACTAAGGTCGGCTAGGTCATTCAGTCTCTCCTGTGTCATCATGCTCCTCAAGAAGCTTTTGGTGAGTTTTAGTTTGCTGAAAGACCTCTCAGCAGATGCTACTGTAACTGGCAATGTTCAGAATATTCGCAGTGCAATACATACATTTGGAAAAATGCCATCTAACTTGTACCTTTTTATTGTTTTTGAAAGTTGATACGGCCCTATATCTTCACCAAAGTTTGATACATGTATTGCCTTAAGGTGCCTCATTTTCTCTTGCATGGATTCTGAGAGATAGTCTTGGTATTTGTCCACTAATCTTGCGCATGCAAGTTTGAGTTCCTCTTCTGTCATTCTTCGATATTGCCACAGAATGCGGAACAATCTATTAATTATGTTTGCAGCGTCAAACCGCTTTGACATTCCGTCAATCACCGAATCAACGACAACAAAGAAGACATTCCGTTTGAATTCAGATTCAGTCTCATCAGAGCCATCACAAGGATTTTCTAGGACGTTCTCCCCTTGTTCATCCTCCTCAATGACAATAAATCTTGCTCTTTTTTTAACTTCCCGTTTTGATTGGAGATGGGGTTCAATTTCGATTTCCTCAGCAACCAGTTTCGCTTCATTTAAAATCTGTGGCCATTTCCCACGTAGATCTTCAATATCGGCCAAGAGCGACTTTAGATTTGAGACCTCTACATCTACTGTAGCATCTCTTGCCCGGATGATCTGATTTCTCCTGTCGATCTGTACGAGAATCTTCAGCCACATCGATGACATAAGGATGCAAATGAAGGATGACACGTATTTGATTACACCATTGACTTCATTAATGGTTTTTGGCGTGAGATTGAAAGACAGAAGTTTCTTTAGTGCTAGTCATATTTCAGCAAGATCAGCAGCAAATGGTCTCACACTTGCCACTCGATCTGTCCAACGAGTACCTGTCAAATCATGGATGGATTCGCCCACATGCTCCTTGAGAATAGCCCAGCGCTGAGGACTGGAAGAAAACAATTTGTAAACTGTTTGCACTACTCCAAAAAATGTAACTGCCTTCGTGCAACATGATGTAGAATCTACTCCACATAAGTTTAGTGAATGGCAGGCACATGGAGAATAAATGCACAGTGGATTAACAGCAAGTATGTGCTGTTGGGTATCATTGTATTTGCCAGACATGTTGGGAGCGTTATCATAACCCTGTCCACGACAATCTTTAATAGGTATCCCAAAATTCTTGAGTGTTTCCATAATCAGGCTTGCTAATTCAGCCCCCGTCTTCTTACAACAATCGACAAAAGTTAAAAATCGTTCTTGTAATACAAATTCGGTATCATCCTTGGCCAAATAACGAATGATGAACGTTGTCTGCTCCACATGGCTAGAATCCGTTGTTAGATAACCATGATTGAATAATATTTTACGACTCTTATTTCATCCAAAATGTGACTCCGAACATAATCTGCGCAGTTACTGATGAATTCAATTTGAGATGATCCTGAGAGACAGTGATCTTGAAGCCATTCACCTTTTTCTTCCGAAGCTCGTATCTTTGCAACATGTTCGACTAGAACTGGATCGTAATTGGCTAGGAGTTCAATGATACCCAAGAAGTGCCCATTATGAATGTCGCCAATTCACTGGGATGAGCCACGTAAAGCAATTTCTCCCTGGTCAAGAAAAATTATTACATCAATTATCCTCGTAAGTATATTTCGCCATTTCTCAGTCTCGCTCATGATTACTTTGTGAGACATCACATCACTCCCAGTATCACTTTCTAACCTCTTCTCCAACTCACGCCATGCTAGATAACAATTCTTGTGTGCTGTACTGTTTTCATGTTGAGGCAACCTGTCAAACAGCTTTTTCCATTTCTGTTCTGTACCCCAGCCTTTTGTGGATGCCATGATTGACTGTGACCTTTGCAGTTGTGAGCCCACTGTATGAGAGAAAAGCCTACAAGGTATGCAATACAAAGACTGTTTTCCAGGACTGAATACAAGCCATCGTCTGCTCTCGCTTTCGCCATTTGATGTTCTGACTTTGAGAACAAACATTAGAAATTTTCGTCCGGTAAAATCATTAAGGAAATATTTTAGGTGAGGCAGAGGCCCTTTCCAAATCATGTCTTCTATATAATCCTTAGTTGGGATGTCTGATGGGCAGAGTTCAATATCAACCCCACATGACCTGGGCTTGTTTTCTGTTAAATGCTGGTTCTTGTAGCTTTCTTGGGCCATCTCTGCACATGCTTCTGTCTGTGTTTCTGAGTTTTCTAACCTAGCTGGCAGTTCATGTTGTTCTTCTATGTCAAGCCTACTGTCATGGTCATAATCTCCAGCGGTGCTGGTATTAACTGAATCTGCTGAGGTAGGCCTATGTACTGGATCTCTATGCTGATCGTGCTGGAAGCCAACCTCAAATAACGTCCGACAATCCCTGATCACTTCCTTCTCCCTTTCTTGCCGAGCCTCCAGTTCACGCCTCTTTTGTGTGCTGGTAAGTTGACATGACGGAAATTTTGAAAGAAATGAAAAATATTTTAACATGTATACCAAAACCCACCTAATATTTCAGTGGGTTTTTGTTTGTAATTTTGAACAAAATTTTTGGAACAAAAAAGTTTCACATTTCTGAATTTTTACTCCTCCTGTCTATGATTTCTGACCACATCAGATAGTGCTTTGTTAGTATATAGATTATCCGTACTTGTATATTTTTCCTTTTAATGCACAAAACATTAGCTATCACAATGCTAAAGCATTTATTATAACTTAATAACACATGCATCTATTCTAAGGACGTATAAAGCAAATAAAATAACATGTTGTGCAAAAAAATGAATACTTGGTTTTTTTTGGTTTGGGTTGTTGGGTACTAATCCTGATTTTTTTCAGATATAAACTTTTATAGTAATTTAATATTTCATCAACAAAAAATTATAAATCACCAGGAATTATTTTTTATGATGAAGTATGCTGAGAAATCTTCAATTAATATTCACTAGTAACTCTATTATGAAAATCTGGAAAAATATATATTTCTAAGGTATCTACAAAATAGTGTAGTTATAGTATAATCATTTATTCCTTATCAGTTCTATTATACGTTATGAAACTAAATGTTACATATCTGCTTATTTGTTTGTTTCCAATAGAAATTATTTCTGAGGATTTTCAGAAGTACAAGTCCTTTCTTCATTAAACCAGTTTATTCTTCCTCGATACAAACCTTTAGTACACAGAAGTTCCACAATCAGCACGTTTCTCGTCACTTTAAACTTAACAAGTTTTATAATACACGCTATAAATCACAGCGATTCACAATCTCGATAACTTCACTCTCGACGAGTGCAAAACACACACTTTATGGCTCACTAGCTCGAAACTATCAGAATCATAAATTACACAGAACGCAAAGTAACTACTGCTTTCTTTTCATTCATTCCTGCTGGCTTTGTCTGCCAGGCTTATATAATAATGAAGAGGGCAGCTCGAACACACTAGGACTTTCCCGATCGTTCGAGAAACTCATCAGCGTCACATGGCTTCTGATGTCGTAACACTGCCTCTTCTTTAGTATTGTTTGTCCCGAACAATAGCCACTTACATTAAACCAATAGATAATTAACAATAACTTAATTAAATC
>NW_013667791.1:107536-108838 GCF_000517525.1 Limulus polyphemus | reverse complement strand
AGGAAATGTCCCATTATCGTAGCAGTTACATTAGTGGTAGTAACTTCATTAACAGTTACATTGTTTCCCTCTCAAAACCGGGCAGAGTTTCTGCTTCAACAGCGGCTTTTTTCAGGTGACACGTCTTCAGCAGCGTCATTTGTTCTGTTGTTCATTTTGTTCCAACTGAAATGTCCTGGACCATGATAATGCCAATCCTGTTAGCATGCACCACCTTTGGTTTACCTCGCTCACCACATTTTATTTGGAAAGTCATGTCTGAGAGACGATCCACTATGTCATATGGGCCTTCCCATGGAGAAGGCAACTTTGGATACTTCTCTTTGGTCCATCTGGGATTATACAACCACACCGTGTCTCCTGTTACAAAGCTAACTTCAGTAAATTTCTTATCATAACATAGCTTCATGGAATCAGTAGACGTTTTTAAGTTTGAATGCACTTGATGAAGAATATCATCCATCCTTTCAGATAACACTTTCACGAACTCTGACATATTTTCAGGCAACTCTTCAGAAGGTGGGCATCCTGTTATCAGGTCCACTGGCAACCAAAGTTCCCGACCAAACATCAGCTTTGCTGGAGTGTTTCCAGTGGCTTCATGCTCTGCTGTTCCATAGGCCATCAACAGTGGAGGGAGTAAGACATCCCAGTCATCTTGGCGGCTATTACAAAACTTTGCCAATTCCTGTCCCAGTATCCAATTGTACTTTTCTACCATCCCATCAGACTGTGGGTGAAGTGGCGTTGTCCTGGTCTTTTATATACCAATCAACTTGCAGCATTCATGGAACACAGCTGATTCAAAGTTACAGTCTTGATCAGAATGCAGTTTGTATGGCGTACCAAACCTGAAGAAGAAATCACTAATAGCCGAAGCTACAGTTGTAGCTTCCTGATTTGGTATTGCATATGCCTCAGGCCACTTGGTGAAATAATCCATCACCACACAAATGTACTTGTTTCCAGCACGAGGTTGGGGCAGAGGACCAGCAATGTCAACGGCTACTCTTTCCATTGGTGCACCAACTTGATATAACTTCATTGGAGCACATCCCTTATGCTTGGGGTCCCCTTTTAGCACAACATGCATTGCAGGCCCTGCACCATTTTTTTCACATCTTACCTGATAGCTATCCAGTAAAATCTCTGCCGTAGGTGACTCAATGTCTATTAAATCCAAGATGTCCTTCTGTTAAACTATCATGGGATTGACGTGACACAACTTACCATAACTTTCTCGGTATAACTGTTTGCAGTTCTCATCTGCAGTTTTCCATCTCCAGACAAGAATACCATCTT
>NW_013667791.1:106828-107526 GCF_000517525.1 Limulus polyphemus | reverse complement strand
CCATTGTGCCCAATAGTTCTTTGTCACAGGGCTTAAGCTAGACACCTTCTCCAAAACAGGGCATAGAACACTTGCTTGTAGAAAATCAATTATTGGCTTTAAATCTTGGTCTTTCTCCTGTTCTGCTTTAATATCTATACTTGGTTCCCCCTTCACCATCATCAACTCCTTCAGTCACTTTGACTTCATCTTGATGGCACCTGGTTACTTCAACCTCTCTTTTGCACCAATCATTTTTTGCAGGGTCTTCGGCTCAGTCCTTTGGCATTTCCATGATATTTTCCTTCTCTATATTCAATATCATAATTATACTGATCTAACTTTCCGATCCAATATGCCAGTTGTCCTTCAGGGTTCTTTAATGATCTTAACCAGCGTAATGCAGCATGGTCTGTCCTGATGGTAAACCTAGCCCCATAGAGGTAAGGGTGGAAATATGTCAGACTCTTTACTAGAGTAACGAGTTCCCTTCGTGTTACACAGTAGTTCCTCTCGGGTCTACTCAGGACCCTACTGAAGTAGGCCACCACATGTTCGTTTTGGCCCACTTTCTGAGACAACACTCTTCTAATTCCGACATTACTAGCATCACAATCCAGTATGTACGGCAGTGAGGGATTTCGAAGTTTTAAAAGTGGAGCTGAGGCCAATTTTTCTTTCAACGTGTTGAAAGCATGCTGGCAAGAAACTGTCCATTC
>NW_013667791.1:103368-106186 GCF_000517525.1 Limulus polyphemus | reverse complement strand
GATGTTTTTTTTTATTCTACACCAAATTATCTTTCCTGACATATGAGGTATTCTAGTTGACTTAAATGCTGTGACACGCAAGTCAACAGATCCAGCAACACTTACCAGAATTTCGCCTTTGTTTTTTCCAAACGTCATTTTATCAAAGTTAACTACAAACTTCCTTGGTAGTAAGTAGTCCAACTCTAATATGCATGGGTCTTCAATGTCAGTCAAGTATACTTTGTGTCTGTTCTTTATACCCATGAGCTCAATAGTTACCGACACTGGTCCACACAACCTTGTATAATGTCCTGTCACACCACAGAGGTTCTGTAAGGCTTTTGGTACTCCTTTGTGATCCAATACCTTGATACTCACAAGGGTTTGCTGAGATACAGAATCTATGACAAAGTTGCACTTTTGGCCATCCAGCTTTCCTGTCACGTAGACACTATGTGTGCTTGCCATTTTACACTTAGCTGTTGGGACTTTCACAATGGGGGTTGGTGGGCGTTTCTCAGCACTAATCACTACTGGTTTCCCCAAGGCTGACTTATTGGTAGTATTCTTCTTACACTGGCTCTTCGTATGTCCTTGCTCACCACAGTTCCAACAACTTTTCTGGGTAGCAGCATTTCCTGCAATGGCATCTTTCCTGTGCATTGGCTTACTCAACAGGAAAAGACAACATCAACAAATTAAATAGATGAGCAATTTAATTTATTGATGTTGTTTTTTCCTGTTGAGTAAGCCAATGCTTACTCGCGCTTTACCTATTTACAAGACGGTTAGTTCGGTACCATGATGTTTTTTTTAAAGTGAGCTGACGGACCCCAGTACTCAGATTGGTAATTGTGACTGAGAGTCTAACACTGGCAATGTTATTGGTTTCGATGGTAGTCTTCATATTAATAATCGTTCAAATGCTTATGATTTAAACGAATTAGTGGTTAGAAAATATTTACATAGAAACTGCTTAACTTATGATCTTATGTAACGTATAAATACGTTTTCTATTTGCATTAGAAACAATACGTTTACTGTAATTAACAATAGATTTCAGGATTTACGCTGTGACACTAAACATGTTGTATACTTAGCAGTAGAAAATGTAAATTCAATATGCAAACAAGACTTCACAACTTTTGAGAGGAAGGATGAATGACCATAGGTCTTTTAAAAAAAAATTTCGCAAGTTTGTTCTAGCAACACTTAAATTCTTCAAGAGATATTTTTGAAGATTTTCATATACAACCCATACAATTGAAACGGTTTATGCACTAAACTTGTGGAAAAAGAATACTCAGTGAAAACAGTTCACCCTATAGAATCAACAACCAAGAGCAGTTATTGGGTCTGTTTAATGTCGAAAGATGTCGCTGCTTTAGTTATACAACTATTATGTAATAGACAAAGAATGCTGCCTGAGGGGTACATAACTATTACGTAATATGCAAATTATGTAGACACCTGAAGGTTACGCAACTGTTACGTAATATACAAAAGATGCCACCTGAGGGTTACATAATAGGAACCAGTGGGTGAAGACGTCCACGAAGTGGCACTAGAGGGCGCATTGCTAGGGACAACATCATAGTTCCAATAAGTGGCACCAGATGGCGTATTGGTATGATGAACGCACAGATAGTTCGCAAGCAAACCATTAAAGGGTGATCTAGATCAATGTGTTATGAACTTTATAGTAACAATCAAAGTCTTAAAATTAATAATTTATCTAATTTACAAAATGACGTTTTTACAATTATCAGCATCGAAAAGTTTTCACCAAAATTACAGTTTCTTTTTATAAGTTAAACATTAAATATGCTATTTTGATAATATCAAATGTATAGTTTTTCCATATATATTGCATACATTGCAGATGGTATTGCTATGGGTAGTGTTTGTATAGGCAGATGGTTTTACTAGGTGTATTACATACATTTTACAAAGGCAGATGCATGGCCAGATGGTTATGTGCTCGACTCACAATCTGCGGGTGGCAGGTTCGAATCCCCATCCCACTAAACATGCTCGTCTTTTCAGCCATGGGGGTGTTAAAGTGTTTTGGTCAATCCTACTACTCGTTGGTAAAGGAGTAGCCCAAGATTTGACAGTGGGTGGTGGTGACTAGCTGCTTTCCCTCTAGTATATCACTGCTAAATTAGTGATGGCTAGTGCAGATAGCCCTCGTGTAGCTTTGCGCGAAATTCAAAGCAAAACCAAACAAACAAAGGCAGATGGTGTTACTAGGTAGATTGTGTTACCAAGATTCTATAGGCAGACGGTATTATTATGGTTTTATAAGCGGATTGTGTTACTTAGGATAGTGTTTGTATAGGCAGGTGGTGTTACTTGGCAAATAGTGTTACTAAGGTTATTGCTTTTAGGGCAGATGTTGTTTTAATAAACATATAAGTCAATAGGATAATGAGCTCAATGTCTTAATTTAATTATATGTCCTAAAAAGTTACAAGTAAAACCATTATTTTAACGAGATAACTATTATAACACTGTTACATGTTTTTATAACACATACTATCTTAATTTATTCATTATTTGAACGAAGCAAATATTACCTGTCCTGAAAGGATTTTATCATATATATAATGTATCGTTTTTATAAATATTGAATGAGACATTAATATTTTCAAAACGAGACCCAAAACTAGAGCGCTTTCGAATAGTTGACTATTTTTCTTCAGGAGAGTAAATGATTATGAACTATTGAACATCCGGTTTACGTGACATCGACATCCAAGCCTATATATATTTTATTACACTCATTAAACATAACCATTTATTCTCCTGAAGAAGAATAGTCAATTATTCAAAA
>NW_013667791.1:99203-102435 GCF_000517525.1 Limulus polyphemus | reverse complement strand
GAGTTTTGGGTCTCGTTTTGAAAATATTACACTTTTGTAGGTGATCCTGTGTGCTAACTACTTAACCTGGATTTTTATTGAATGAGACATTTAGTACAGCCAGTTGTGTTTTAAGTGCTGATTTAGTATGCATTTAATGTACTGATTATAGTTTTCGCTTCTTTACGTAATGTGCAGGACATACATTTTGCATTTTCTAATGTTTTTTATGTAAAAACTTATTGCTAATTCATATTTTAACTAATATATAAGATAAAATCTATTCACACTGAAAGACATTTATTTAAATATCTAAATAATATACAATAATGTCATGTTTAGTAGCTTTATAAGTTGATTTATTCTGCTAAACTTTAAAAGATCTATATCAATAGTTATGTTTAATTATTACTATTCTTATCTTTCTCTCGATATTTTCATACATCTTTGTCTAGAGTTTGTTACTTGATGGTTTGAAATCTTATGTATATAGGCTCGATAAATAAGATTCTTACCATTTCAAAAAATGAATGTTTAGTATAGACAGGTCACTCTTTCAATCCTATTACTGACACATCCTAGTTGACTAAGACTACAATTTCAAGACTGCTCGATAAACTTTAATTTTAGGAAATACAAAGGGCAGGAGAAGACGTCACATGACCGAATAACCAGTACCCTCTTACACCTTGCAGAATAAAATTCAATAACTTTGAAAGGTCTGGAATTAGAAAATGTTGTACATACTGTACACCTTTTTAGTAAGATATATTATTTGTAGATTATAATGATATGTACAAGACTAAAGTGGTGTCGCTTTCAAACATATCTATTAAATATTTCTCGACAAACCAGTAATTCTAATACACAATAACATTTAATTTTAATAGTTTACCAAAGCATCAAAGACATTTTTCACAAATAGATACAGTTTACAACCGAAAAAAAAAGAGAGTTAAAATTCATAACCTTAAAAGAACCTTTAATTATAAATCAAGTGATTATTCTTTCACGTTTTATAAATCCAACATATTTACTGTTTGTCATTACAAAAACAATGTAAAATCACAGATTTAAAATTCATACTCAAAAATTTATTAACAAAACCTTTAAGATACACTAATATACTACACACATCTTAACGTATAAAATACTAATTGGTTTTCATACAACTTTTGTACATTATGTTCATATTACTATTTCAGTTAGAGCTTATATTTTTTATTTCTGTAAGAATATGTGAAAATAAACGCAAAATTTATCACGACACATTGCACTAAAACATGTCACTACATAAATAAAGGAATAAAGGATTCAAACATGTGCACAATTATAATTATTTTGCGACACCAGCAATATTATTTGTTCACACTGCATGTGGGATTTCAGTTTGTAGGCTCAGGAAAACTAGTTTATCGACTATTTCAACACGTGTATTTCCCTTAATATAAGTAAGACTTAAGTATCACTTATGCTGAAACATTTATTAAGAAAACTTTAAGACATCTTAATAAACTATTTACAAAACATTTTAGTTTACAAAATACTGAACTGCATGCCAATGTAATAATACCGTTGGTGAATGTTTGACATTGTTTTTATGTGGATTTATATGAAAACTCTTTATAAACTGATTTCATATAAAAGGATAGGTATGTCTTTTCTTGTAGACATACCTCTTGTCGTGAGATCACAACTTACAAATATGTCATCATATTGAAAACATCCACCATGATACTTACAGTAATTATTGTTCCAAGAAGAGAGTGATGTAACATCACAACATTTAACACATTCTCCATCCTTTATATCGTACAAGAGCCTGATATTGTTAATTCTGCCTTATCATAAACGTCAACAAATCACATTTTTCTTTCAGTACTAAAGCAACTAGAAATCATCATTTTGTATGAAATATAAATGAATGATAATGCATCATATTAATAACGTTACTGTTACTATAGTGAATATCTAATTTCTGTAAATATTACAATGTTTACAAATTCTCAATATCTACGTGAGAAGAATATAACTTTTACTGTTACATTCAATATTCTGTGTTATATATCAGAAGAAATACATTTTCTTTTTTTCATCATGTTCATATATTGCATGACAATAGAACAGGTTGAGTAAGAGAGTGTGATTAGAAAGTATACAAGAATTATACATTAACTAAAATGTACTAGACTTGTATGAAAGTTAATCTTTACAGACTGGTATTTTATAACTGATATATGTTTCTGTTTGTGTTATTCCTAAATATCAAATGATATCGAACTGTCAGCGAGATTTTCCTCTTGGATACATTGGAAGAACATGACCCAAATTGTATATATATTCTTTTACATGTCTAAGCAATGTCACCCTAAAGACTTAAGACTATATATAAATCTTGGTAAGTTATATTTGTAAGCAATAGTAGTTTTAAACTACAAATATGAAATTTCTGGTTCTAAAACACAAAATAACTTCCTAATTTATCCTCACATGTCATGAATGTATATTTAGCTTTCTGTGTCATTATGTAAAGTGAGAGAATAGATAAATTCGATTTTTACTGATAGTTAAGTTCAGTATCATACAAAATCCGTTCTTCATTGTTAGACTTACACACAATTCATTTTTGTTGTAAAGTATATTCTGTAATGATAAAGAGTAAACTTGATGGATTTATGAAATGTGAAAGAATCGCCTTTTCTTGTAAACCATATATTTTATAGTGTTACAAACAGCGGAAGTCACGTGACACTGAGTTTCTCGAAAGATCGGGGAAGTCTGAGTGTGTTCGAGATGCCTTCTTCGTTAGTATATAAGCCTGGCAGAGAAAGCCAGCAGGGGATATGTGAATGAAGAGAGAGCAGTAGTTACTTTGAGATCCGTGTAATTTATGATTCTCTTAGTTTCGAGCTAGTGAGCCGTAAAGTGTGTGTTTTGCACTCCCTGAGAGTAAAGTTATCTAGATTGTGAATCGCTGTGATTTATAGCATGTATTATAAAAGTTATTAAGTTTACAGTGACGAGAAACGTACTGATTGTGGAACTACTTTGTACTAAATGTTTGTATCAAGGAGATCAAACTGGTTCAATCAAGAAAGGACTTGTATCGCTGATGATCCTCGGAAATAATTTCTACCGGAAACAAACAAATAAGCAAATACGTAGCAAACTGGTGTCAGAGCGGGACGAAAAAAAAATAATATGGAAACGAGAAGTGGCAAATCAAACTACGACTTAGCAGATTTGATGGCAG
>NW_013667791.1:94948-98401 GCF_000517525.1 Limulus polyphemus | reverse complement strand
AAGAAACAAGAAAAGAGATCACAGCAGTTGTTGGAGGAAAAAGAAAGAGATTACAGCAGTTGTTGGAAGAAAACGAAAAGAAACAAGAAAAGGGATTACAGCAGTTGTTGGAGGAAAAAGAAAAGAAACAAGAAGAGAGAGGCTACAGCAGTTGCGGGAAAGTCAGCAGCAGCTACAGGAAAGCCAGCAACAGTGGCAAGAAGAACAAGGAGAGAGAGTACAACATCAGCATGAAGTACAAATGGAAAAGATTAGTAAATTTCAAAGTGAATTTAATACATTAAAGGACGATTTACTGTCTTTTACACAGGGAGGATATATTAGCCATGGACCTAATCAACCCCAGACAACAGGAAGTCTCTTCCAGATCCTGCAGCTAAACTTACACTTAGAGATAGAGTGAAAACAGAGTTACATATATATAGAGGGTTAGCATAAGAATGTTTTAAGCGAAACATTCATAATAATATATATATATATACTTATAGAATGAAACTGTAAGCTTGTATGCTAAATTATTGTATATTATTTGGAAATTTAAATAATTATTACCATGAAAAATCTGTTTTTTAAGGACAATAATTGTAAAAGTATGTAAATTACTGGCTATGGTATAATATTTGCCTCCTTCAAATAACGAATAAATTAAAATAGTGTGTGTGATAAAAGCTGGCATAATTAATATATTATGCTCTAATAGTTGTCTCATTAAAATAATGGTTTTACTTGTAACTTTATAGGAATATATAATTAAATCCAGAAGAGAAAACTACAATGTCGATGACATAATCATATGTTGAGACACCCTACGATGAGTTTTTGAACTATGAAAACTATAAACCTTTGTTGAAATCTGTATGCAGTCCTACGGAAGCATAGTAACACTATCCCCCTTTGTAAAGCACACACACTATGCCAAGTAATACCATCAACCTATAGTAACAGGGCCTCTTGTATCAAACTGTCGTGTCACCCCTTCCTTAAAACACCCACGCCCCATGGTGCTATTATGTATCAGTTATGTAGCCCTTAGTCAGTGGTATCCTTTGTATATTACGTAATAACCATGTAAACTCCAGGTATCAGCACTATTTGCATGTGACGTAATAATTATACAACCCTCAGGTGGCATCCTTTGGGTGCCCAAGTATCCCAATAATTACTTGTGTATTACAGGAAGTAAGGTGATGACACTTTTGTAGGGCTTAAGAATGTCAAGACGGTTAACGATTTTCTCCAGTTTCTAAATGGTAAACATCCCAATAAAAACTTCACTGTTGGAAATCAACAGAATGACAAATTCTTGTTATTAGGTGTTCAAGTCTTCAAAAATCATGGGATACTTACCATTAAAGTGTATCATTAACTTTATGATTCCTAAATAACATAATCCACGCCCAAACTAAATACCCTATCTGTTGATATGCGAAATGTTCCGAAGGATGCTGTTAGTTTAGTCATATCATATTTAAGCACTATTTCACACATAATTAAGAAGGAAATTATCAAGCAGCTATTATATCCACAAGTTCAGTTAAAATGTATCTTTAAAAGAAAATTAAAATGGCTCTTTAACTTCAAAGATAAACAGCATACATTGAATACCTCGCAAGTGATATAAGAGTTCATGTGCCTGAGGTACAAACATGGATATATTAGATCAACCACTATTTGACTCTGCTGTCAAATAATAGAACACTGTAACGCTAAAACCTACAACACCACTGTCTAAACGAATGTGATGGTGTGCCCACCTTCAGTTTCTTCCACGCCATCCTCCATTCCTGGGAAGAATGCTAGAATCTCTTGATTGAAACATTGTGTTGCCAGTGTAATCATATTACGTCATCTTTAATTACATAGATATTTTGGTGTCAGCCACATTGCATAAGTGAGTCATCCATTTGCTTTAAAGCAAGCTGAAGCTGTGTCACAAAAAGTTTACATACAGATCTTCACATTTTCACTCAGGTGTACCTTACCCAGAACCCAATCATGGCATTTAGAACGAATATTTCAGGAGCATTCTCATTATGTGCAAACAAGCTATATGCTTCTAATTTAATTTTAACAAAATGTAGATGATAAATATGTGTACTCTTTTAAACAATTTTAGTGAAAGTTTTGAAGACATGTTGCAGGAATTTTTAGGGACTTTACATCTGAATGATTATATCTGTATTTATATCAGATTTTTCTTAGTTTGGCTTGTCTTGAATTTTGTGCAAAACTATATGAGGACAATCTGCATTAGCCATTCCTAATTTAGCATTTATACACTAGAGAAAAGGCACCACCCACTGCCAACTCTTAGACTACTCTTTTATCAATGATTAGTGAAATTGATTATAACATTATAATTCCCCCATGGCTGAAAGAGCAAGCATGTATGGTGTGACAGAGAATCCAACCTATATACTCAGATTGTGAGCACCCTAACCACCATGCCCTTTGGTTCAAGACTTTGATTGACCCGATAAAAGAGACTGTTATTGTCATGCAATCAAATGTATTACTTTTGTGTCATGGATACTTAGATTTTGACATTGTTATGTTCAAGCCTCTTCAGGTAGTGGCCATATCTGGAAACTACCTTGAAAGAAGAAACATTACATTAGTAATATTATCAATAAAGTCGATATTTACTTGGTTGATGCTACTGTGCTTCTTAAAGTGAATGACTAGTTAAAAGTCAGTTTGGAATTTGAGGTACTTTCTTTAGGTAGTGGGTTCTAGCATAACATTGGCTTGACTGGATAGCTGGTGGGTCATTTGTGTTTGCTGTTTACGATAATCTTTACTTATATGTTTTAAAGTATTGGTGTACATTTTAGGGCAGGTAACAACAACAACAGTGTCAGCCAAATAGAGATCGTCTTTACTGTTAACAGTAATAATGCAATGTTGTTTCTTTAGGTGGTTTTTAGTTTTATATGTTTAAAATGGCCAAGGCCTCTTTCAGTAGTTTATATGGAACGATTGCTGATGTAAGAATCTAAGGATTGTGGAACACTACACTAGAACCTAGGTCTGATATAAAAGTAAGGTATCTACAAGTTTATAAGTCTCTTTCTTAATCCTATCCCTCACCTGTGAGGAGGTGATTCAAGCCTCTTGTCACCCTAGCTTAAGGAAATTTTTAACTCTTTATTTGTGAGATGTACAGAAATAATGTTGATTTACATTCAGATATAGTATCTGAACAACCATTAATCTTTAGCTCATACAACTTTTGTAACCTACAATGTGCTTAACACTTTATTTTTTAGAGGCATGTAGTCTAAATTGAATGACAACTATACTTATTGAAATGTTTGTTTTAACATAGCCTTACTTTTAAGTACTTATCTCCATTCTAAATAACTAGAACACAAAACTCTTAAATACACCAATTCAACAAAACACCTTTCGAGACGGGTCACGGGTGAAAGGCCATGTCATCTCATTTGTTGA
>NW_013667791.1:93491-94862 GCF_000517525.1 Limulus polyphemus | reverse complement strand
TGTAGATTATAATCAAATTTTAGTACTATATATTACTCAATTTATTAATTTAAAAGTAAATATAAAAAACAGATAAACATCAATTTTTGTGTCATGTGGTATGTTGAATGCAGCATTGGTTAAAATTAAATGTTTGTGAAGTCAAAATACTAAGTCAATAGTTTCAAACGAATAATAATGAACTTTTTTGTTCTTACAAGTTCATTATAATGTGATAAAGAAAATTTGATATGCAACCCCAAGCTTATCAACATGTTGAAAGACTGTAACGAAAGCACTCTACATTCTGTATGCCAGTCACTTTAAAATGGAGATTTGAGTTTAAAATACTGTGATGTATAGCAAGGTAAAAAATATAATGTTTGAAAATTATTGTGCATATAAATAACATGAAGCACACTTATAAACTGCAAGGTGTTTCATATAAGAATTGATTTTTAAATTTTGGAGCTACTGGTAAATGTCAACTAATTCGTTCTCTCTGTCTGAGAGAAAAATGTTAATGTCGTTTGTGTGAATAGTTTTTAATAATTGGATTCGACTCTAATCGCTTATGATGCATTTCTCAGATGATCACAATAAACATCATCACACTGACAAGTCCACTAAAGTATTTAATAAGTCACATCAAATTTATTGTTTCTTCTTCTTTTTTCCGGTATTTCTTTTACACTGATTTGGATTTCTGCGTTGAGAGATTACTCTTGGTTGTTGGCGTATACCATGGTTGGCAGCTCGACTATAAATATCATTCATAGCAAAAGGAGAGAGATTAGCTTCATAATCTGGGTGCAGTGCATCAGTCTTTTGGGTCCCAAGCTTGGAAGGTCTGTTCTGGGGCACTGGTTGATCAGCACATAAGAGGGGGTTGTTTGCATGCTTGCCACCTTGAGGTTTTGGAAGGGAGAACTGGGGAAAAAACACAGTACTTAATGATCTGAAATTCTGAAAATAGAACATTGTTGATTTGACATCACTTTTTTACAAGAATCTGTTTCAAAATGAGTTGGTTTAACTTTTAATCTAGTACAATGACTTAACTATAAACAAAGATAAAGAAATTGAAAAAAAATGAAGCTTTACTACTTGTGAAATAATTCTTGATTTTTATTGTCAACATAATGTTACTGCAATGATATCACTAATATAAATGTTCAAGATACATTCATGCTGCTAAACAAATACCACATCTCTAGCTGTGGGTATTATAACTATGAAAGTCATTTTTACTATTTGGTAAAGATGAGAATAAATCGGCAACAGTTGCTACTGATTGGATTCCCACCCTCTGATTAGCATTTTAACTTAGGGGGTTATGGATTCCATGCACGAACATTCAGGTCTATAACCTGACTGTTTAGTCAACATGTC
>NW_013667791.1:84980-92695 GCF_000517525.1 Limulus polyphemus | reverse complement strand
TTCTGTATTGTTGCTTGTGATACTAACATGTGACAGAAAAATCTAGAAATACTTAGCCCTTACCTACTTACAATATTAAACATAATGAGAAAACTTAGAAACTTTCAGTAAAATGATGTCAACAGTATTACAAAATCCTAGTAAAACAATTAAACTATACAATGTATGACTCGTATAGTTACATAATGAAACTTGTCATAACTATCACTTTTAAAATAATTAACTTTTAACATTCTTGTTATGAAAACTAAATGATCATTAAATATTAAATCACTAAATAATAACCCTTAAGCTGAACAGTCTTGTATATCCAACATCCCTATAGACATTGATTGTAATGTGTACAATGCATTAAGTATCTACATGTTAGTCATCTAATGTTTATCAATTATTGGCTGGTAATTCCTGTTTTAACCTGTACTTAAGCTTTTTAAAGAAACACCAGATATTTGTAAAGAGGTAATGATAACATCATTTACACTAGAATTATGATGTTTTTTAGCTTATGTTAAATATGGAAGAAACAAATAAACTTTTTAATACCTCTACGACCTTCATAGTACCTTATTTAGTATTGTACAAAAGGTTTGGGTGCAACATACCAAGCCATTTTTGTTGTAGGCTGGCAAGAGAATAATAATTACAAACAGGCTATTTTGAGCAGATTTTATTTTCCTCTTAAGTCTAACATTCATGCATTTTTGTACATTTTTATATGTGTATAGCTTTAGCAGTCAACAGTAAAGGTTTTAAAGTGTTGTTTAAACTGAATCTTTACTGTTTGAAGTTCTTTTTTGCATGAATGTTCTATTAGGGTTTTGTGCAATTCCTTGTGATCCCTATTATGAACCACTATTGTGGTTGATGATAAGCAAACTTCCTAACAATGGACATCAGATGTTATCGTAACAGCCATTATTCTTACATGTAAGTATTCTAGAATATCAACATTGTGATGTTCCTTAATTCTGAATGTAGTAAATCATTTACATTTTACCAATATGTATATATTTTTCTTTACTAACTATTTTTCTACCACTGAGGTAGAATATTTCATAAATGCAGCAAGCTATGTGATAGACATATTAATGAATAAATGTCACTGTTTTTACTCAAAGGTCACTTCATATGAAAAATCAAAACAGAAATCAGTTTAGGATACAAAATGATTTGATTGAATATGGCTAAAAAGTAAAAATCATTACAATAATTTGACAAATTTTTGTATTGTACATAAAGATGATAATTCATCCTGGAGAGATAAATGATAAATTCTATTTCACAATAATAATAATAAAAATCCTATATATCAGCTATCTCTAGTTAGAGGTAATTTCATTATCTCGTGTGCCTCGGAAACTTAGATTATCATAATTTTTATGTGATGTTGCTAATTAATAAGTTTATTATTAATCATTTAGTAAGGCATGTTATTATTGAACAGGCAAGAACATTCAACAGCTTCACGAGTTTAGATTATAATAACTTATTTTTAGTTCATCATTAGCAAAAGTTCTGGTAGCTGGGCAGTGCTTCAAAAAACACATTTAACTAGCAACTAGTACAAACCTTTGTTCCTCTGATGTTGATTGGTTTTTTGAAGTTTATACGCAAGGTTTTAGTGCCATTTTCATTCACAATGACTTCAACTCGTTTCAAGGTTTGATTCCCACAATTTGGACAAAATTTCTTGTCCATGTTGCTTGTTGTCCTAGAATGAAAAAAAAAGGTCTAAAATACATGTTGATGTTATTCGAGGTAAAAGAATGATGTTCTACATTCTGAAACTTGTCAGTTATGTTGTAAAATCATCAGTAAATAAAAGTTTCAGAAATATTTCAGTTATTTGTCATTAACAAGTCAGACATTATACACACATTTACAGTAGGAATTATGATAAACATACAAACTTTGAATCACTGTTTAACTATACAAGCTTTCAGTAAGTGTTCTGTAAGACAGGGAAAATTTCAGTAATATATGTTTCAGGTGAGTAAGTGATGAGCTATGCATAAAAGATTTGTTAAAAAAAGCTGTCAGTATGTGATGAATTATGCACAAGGGTTTTATGCCAGAGTTCCTTGAGGCAAGAAAACAAATCAATATATGGTATTGAGGACAAAAATATAATTAGGAACAAGAATCCAAAAATTAATTTCAATCATTAAAGCTTTTAATTTTCAGGGTGTTCACATACTACATTACGTATTTCTACTGCTTGTTATTAAGGGTTGCCTTCATTAATTTCTAAGTTATTTTAATTGTGATCTATATAGTTTACCTTAAGTTAGTTCTTAATAATATGTTCAACAATATATTCAGTTAAGTAAGAAAGTATTCATGAAAAATTCTATATGGATATTTGAAAACAATTCTTAACTTACTTTTTTTAGAGTAATTTGTATTTTCTTGGCTAGTATTGCATGTATTGTGAATATTTCTTCTTGTGTTACTAAATAAACAGTAGCACATTCTATACAAGATTATGTATCATATACCCTATAAATGTGTTTATTTTTACCATAAAGAATATTGCTATTTCTTAAAATTACAATATAAAATATAAAACAGAAGGATAAATCTCACCTGAAACATGCATGACAACGTAGAATAAAAGTTTTAGCATTTCTTATCAGCATTCCATCAACAGACACAACTTTCAAACCTATCTGGATCAAAACATTCTGTGGAGGAAAAAAATATTTGTTTGAATCTACACTTTGAATCATTGTTTAAATCATAAAAAAACTGTTACACTTTATTTTTGTGTAAGATGCATGTACTTTTAATGTAATGATCATTTCCATATTGTGTACAGTGATGGAACTTTACTAGATTGTTGAGTAATCAGATTTCATTATCAAACTTGAACAATGGTGGAAGTTTTTCATTTGTATTTATGACAAAGCTAGGACTATATGACATTAACAATAATTTTGACATACTAACTAGAGGGACAGAAACCAGTCAGCAGACCATACCACCAACTTTAAGGTATTGCTTGTCACACTTGTAATGCACACACACAGCTTAAAGTGCAGGAATATTTTGTGGGATTGCACAGTTCGGAAATTCGGAGCTTGACCACAAGACCAACCCACACTCTCCAATGGTGAATTTTCATGAACTTATACAGTGCCTATTGTCAATGTTAGTAGCTTATACAATCACCCAAATCACTGATTAATTAGTAATAACTATTTTTAGATATTATATACTAGTCTGTTTAAAAGACCAGTAATAAGATTTTAGTAATAAAAAAAGATTAACTAGTTAATAAACAGATTCAAGGGGTCATACATATTAGCAAGCATAACAACAACTGGTATTTAATCACCAAACTTTTAATCTATTTGTATACTGATGGTTTTATAAACTTGTACAAAGGTGGAAAATTCATTAATTTATACAAATATTTTTCTAATATGAATTAGAATTCTTTCAATCTTAATTTCCAGACTGTCTTTAAAATTTTGTTAAATATTTCTCCAAGTATTCCACTATTTATAAATTGTTAGTGTCAATGTAATGCCTAGCATTCCCTTACAAAACCAACCAAAAACATTTCCATATTTTCAAGGTATGCTACCACAGTGATCAATTAACTAATTTCCAAAATTTACACTTCCTTCTCATTCATTTGATAAGATTTATTGTATCTAAAAAGTCACAATGAATACTCCTTTACTGATAACTGGAAGGTTAATACAATTGAACAAGAGATTTCACTTAGGTGAATTGAATTTCGAAAGTCATTTATCACCCAAAATTTGAATGTTAGTTAATTATCTAAGGCCAGTCAAGACACACACATAATCTATTATCATATTTTAATTTGAGAATTACCAAAGTAGTTAAAAAACACTTCACTACCCAATTGAAAAACATCTGCTTTGTTTAAACACAAAGGTCCGTCTATACTGTGATCACTACAGGGATCAAACTCAAAAATTAGCATTTCAAGCCCTCCCACCCTCAAGCTTACTTCTCAGAATTTGAAAAAAAAACAAGACAAATATTTCTGGATATTATAGGATAAAAAGTGACAAATAAACTAAGCCAACATATGCTCAGAAGAAATGAAAACAGATATCAAAGTACAAGTTTCACAGATTTTAAAGAAGAAATACAAGATAAAGAACCGTTTTAATTTTGAAATAAATACAAATTAGAAGAATGCACAGCATAATTAATTTATTATATTTTATCAATATGCTCCTTTCTGTGTGAGTATAAGCCTTGTACAAAAAGAAGGAAACATAACTCATGAAACATACCAGTGAATAACCCCAGACTTAGTATATGTAATGTGAAAAACCTGGCAAGAAAATATAACGTTTTCCTTACCTGAAAATGCATTTCCAATACATACTCACCCCTGTACATAGAATAGCAATTTTCCTTGTGTTTATGCATTCTGCCAAAGCTACCAGCTTTGTGAAAATCCCCACTTAATCTCAGGTGAAACCACCTAAACTTGTCATCACTTCATGATGACATCATCATGCAGCAAAAGTCTCTACCAGTAGGAGTGTGACATACCTTTATGTACAATGACTCCCCTATACTTTGTTCTCATGAATTCTCATTCTTTGACTAGGCAATGAAGAAACATACACTACAAAGTGCAGATGAAGGATGGGAATAGGTAAGGATGTATGTCTCAAAAATACATTTTCAGGCAAGGAAAATGTTAACTTCTGAAATGAATACTCATCTCTGTATATTGAATAGCTAGAATCCCACACTGAGATGGTGGATTGACTGGTGCAAAGATTACCTATATGAAATCACTTCAGAAAGTGTCTGAAAGAAGTCCAGGAGGTGTGACGTCTGATGGCAAGGGCTCCACAGTGGTACACCCATGGGAGACCTCATCTCTTCCAGGTTATACTCTTTGTCTGAATAGGAGAATGGAAGAGGCATAGAAGCCATAATTCTGTCACAATGAGGGGTGCAATGGGTACATCGACATCTGAGTACTCCCACACAAGCTGTTAGACAGCCAATATGTGTAGTGAGGTTGGGTCTTGTGTGCTCACCATTACATTTGATGGGCCAAAATCAGCTGTGGGAGAAGGGCACTTGTGATAAATATCCATGCTCACCTCCTCTACCATCAGTCTTTATAGGCCCCATGCCAGTTGCACTGTATGGAATCATTTCAGTATAAATATTTACATATACACCTCTGTTTGACGAACAGTCACTACAGGCTCCTTGCCTGTCACAGAAGTAGGGTATACAAGTGATACATCACTGGTATGTACAGGGTGTTTACCTCTTAACTCAATTCTACTGTTAGGTTCTACAGGCCCTATGCTAGCTGCGAAAGGAGGGCACCATATTATATTGATACAGTATAAATACATATATACACCTCAACACAACTGTCAGTCTCTAGAGACCTTCACCAGTTGCTGGAGTGAGGTATATTTTGTTTTTCGTTAGAATGGAATGGTAATAGTGTGTTAACCTGGACTCTACTGAACAGACACTGACTGCAGGAAGAGAATTTGTAAGACAAAGGTATTGAAAGGAACAGTATAGAGAGTTGTATCATCGGTCCATTGGAAATTTGTGCTGTAACAGTTATATTGCTGGTGACCTATGCTACACTCAGTTGTCACCACAGCCCCACTTCTCACCATAGAGGGACATCTTGTTGTAGCTATAGTGATTAGGTCCCAATTGATGAGGATTCTTTATGGTCTACAAACCCAGTGATGGGAAGTGTTAAGTGGCAAGGGTGTCCTGTAATCCACTCAACAAGGGGGGTGGGGTGGGGGGAGATTTTGTTTAGGGGAAAACGTGGAGAATATCTGTGAATCCCTATAGATCTTTCAGTTAGGAATGGTCTGTTAATGAAGAGAGTGCAATGGGTGACAGTAAAACCTTATTTATAAAAGCTGACAAGCGAATGCTAGAAAAGTGAGCAGAAACTGCTCTGTGGGGTAGTTCACAGGTAGTTCTGGAAAATTTCATCTACAGGACAGTGTCAAATCTAATAAGAAGAGACATAGAAGGGCTTATGATCATTCATCCTCAAAGAGACATATAGCATACAGATGAGCTGGTGAATCTATTCTGTAAAGGTAGTAGGAGAGTGATTTCTAGTAGATAAAGGGTCCCAAGGAATGAATAGAGAGTGAAGGAAAGTCTGAAAGGAGGAAATGCATGATAAATAAAAATTAACAGCCTGGAGAGAACACAAGAGCCTGTCTGGGTCCAAAGAGTCAAACAAGAGAGAAACAAGTTGTTAAAGGTTCAAATGGGTTTCAGATAAGAGCATGTAGAACCACATTCAGATTTCAGTCAGGCAAGGGAGTAGGATAGGAGGGGGATCTGTGGATCAGGAAGGAGTAGAAGATAGTAGATAATGCCACCAGATAATCAGTGATGGTAGTGATAGACAAGCCACAATTGAACAGCCTTGTGAAGGAGGTAATATGTTGCAAAGTAGATCAGTTTTGGGAGGGGGTGGGGGTCACATTTCAATTATTATACATTATATATACAGATTATTACTATTTAGAAAAAAGTTCTTAAACTTATTTTTCTTAAAACATAAAACAGTAAATAAAGAAGTAAAGCAAACAATTATCTCTTCTAGTTCGACCTTTGTATTTGTTTGCTGCTTGACATACATTGCTAAGCCTTTTAAAATTTCACACGTGGAGGATATGAAACAAAATAATTTTTTTTGAATTTTTATATATATATATATAGTTGAATAATTAAAAACTCATAAATTACTATATCGATACCACAGAATTCCACTATAATTTATCAAACTTTGTAACTAAGCTGTATTTCGATGTTTCCAGAAATGGAAAGAGGTGAGCACGGCCACTGTTTGATTCAGTACTAGCGACATCTCAGCAAACAGAAAAGATATGAGGTTCTTATTTTATGTTGTAGCTCGTCAATATCGGTGATTTCAGTTCCTAATTCATATGAAACTATAGACTTAGTATTCTGACATCACAAGCATCTAATCTGAACCAGTGCTGCATTCAACATATCACATGACACACAAAAATCAATGTTTAACTGTGTTTTTTTAATATTTACTTTTAAATTAAGATATTGAATAATGTATAATACTAAGATTTGAATTATAATTTACAGTTTTATACCAAACTTATTGACATAAATTCATGAAATAGTAGTTTAATAAAATTTTGAATGAACAAACGAGATGACATGGCCTTTGACCCGTGACTCATCTGGAAAGGTTAATGGACCCATCATTTAACTGATTGGCAAATACCACTAGCTGCCCAGTGGTATCATATTGATCTGCATAGCTAAAAACAGCAGTATCACAAACAACAATACGAAATACCTTCATCATATCTATCTGCATAGCTAAAACAGATAAATATGTACAGATACAAAGTGCCAGAAGTGGGTAAGTTAGTGAAAGTAAAGTTAAACTGTGTGTCAGTTTAGCTGTAACAGGCAATTTCTAATGTGAGTTTTACAGTTTGTATTGTAATGATAGAGATAAAGGAGAATAATTTGTCTTGTCAAAGGGTGTTCTAAAGTAATTGAACCCACCTGTGGGGACGTGGATGGAAAAGTGTTATACTGTCTTACTGTTGTGCTATAATTAGCTGATGGCAGTATTATACTGTCTTCATGTTGTGCTATGATTAGCTGATGGAAGTATTATACTGTCTTCATGTTGTGCTATGATTAGCTGATGGACT
>NW_013667791.1:80925-84629 GCF_000517525.1 Limulus polyphemus | reverse complement strand
AAGCAACAATACAGAATACTTTTATCATATCTATCTGCTTAGCTAAAACAGTAGTATCACAAACAACAATACAGAATACTTTTATCATATCTATCTGCTTAGCTAAAACAGTAGTATCACAAAGTAACAATACAGAATACTTTCATTTTATCTATCTAGAATACCTTCATCATATCTACCTGCATACCTGAGCCTGTAGTATGTAGAACCAAAAGTAACAATAAGAATACCTCCATTATATCTATTTACATAGTTAGGTTTGTAGAATCACACGCAGCAATAAAACATATCTTCATCATATCTAAATACCTAGTAAAACCAGTAATATCACATGCAACAATAAGAACATCTTTATTACACTTACTTGCATAGCAAAATCAGTAGTAGCACAAGCAACAATAGGTACGTGATCTTCAAGTGTTAGTTCTCCCATCTGTTTTTTGACTTCAACAAGATTGTTTGGTGTAATCCAACTGTCTTCTTCAATATCACTGTTACTGTCTTCACTTTCTTCTACATAGTCAAATTCTGGTAATTCTTGTTCCTGCTTATCATCAACAGATACCACATTTTCTTTTTCTAAAGAAGTTGAATCTATTTCATTCTTGATATTTTTATAGTTCTCTTGACTTATCCCAGATTCTTCCTTGCTAAGCTGTTGATAACCATAAAAATGTATAATACCATGAAATAACTTAAAATCGTGACAGGCTTAATTTTCCACAAAAAGAAACACATTATATTCATCCAGAGGTTACCTATATCACCCTTGTATTACACATATTATTTTATTTAAAGCTCTAGTTGATCTTGTTTTAGTGGAACTTAAGCAGAATAGACATATGTATTAGATTTGAGAACATTAATGGACTGCAACTGCCCATTGAAAGAGAAGTAGGCGACGTTCTGGATTCTACACAGACCTGAGTATAGAAGCTGAAATGTTATCTTCTCTTTCAAGAAGTAGTTGCAAGCAATTAAAGTTCTCAAATCTGCTCTAGTTGATTTTCCATTTGACAACAATAGAATCACTGTTATGCATAAACACTGACTACATTGTTCTATTTATCTTCTTCACGTGATGTGGCAACAATAAGCCTTAAGGCACAATGCAGCAAGATAGTTATTTTATAGTTCTTCCCTCTCATTATAGAAAAAGAACTATGCTCTAACAATTACAGAATATAAAATTGAATTATGAAGCAATATTTTTGAACATTTAATCAATTAAAGCTATGCTAAAAATTGCCTTTATTAGCCAAAAACATAATTATGACTTGAGAAAGAATTATTCATAGCAATGATTAAAATATTATGAAGGATAAAAGATTATACAACTCAGAGACAAGCTACACTGTTTATAACATACATACATACATACATACACCTCAAACTGTTTGTAGTTAGGCAAAAACTTGTATAATAGGCTAAATATGCTTGACATCCTCTGCAGTTGAACCTGGAATTTTGGCACTGTAAGCCTTGAAGTTCACAGCTTAGGTTTTTAAGGGTAATTGTAACTAAAATGGGAAATTAACAGTTTAAATAAATTATCTAATTTCTGTAGTGCATATTGGTGTATAGTCTCATTCTAATACTTGAAATAAATGACTTTATCACAGCAAAGTGTTGTTTTTCTCTAATTGGACACTCAATATTTTACTCTACAGCTTCTTCAGGAGCATTCCACTAAAACACAAACTTTAACTAACAGTAGAAAGCTTAAAATAGTTTAAATAATAAAGTCTAATTGAATCTATTGCATGCATTTCTACAGTGTGCATTTTAACACATTAAGCAGTAAAGATTACTGTTGAAATAATTAACTGTTACATTTTCAGATTTAGGAATTACTGTAGAACTTGTAAAAATTTCAAGACAATAAAACCATCACAGGCATGTGATTCCAGTCAAGATATTATATTACAGACTTTAAGGAGATTATAGTATTATAGTTTCTCTAATTTTTACTGTGTAAAATTTTTTTTATTGATTATTACTTTGTTTATTCATCAAATTAATATATTCACCAGGCTTTATATTTCCCTCTTAACCTTACTTCACTCTTGAAATATGATCACAGGTTCACAATTCAGTCAATACAAGTTAACTTTTACTGTCTAATTTCTTAAACAAAGAACAGAGATATGGCACCAGCCCACTAACAAGTATCATGTACTGTTTACAGCCCTTGTGCATTTTTTCAAATGTCAGGGCTTGCTACTCAATAACAAAGATTATTTCACCTTGCTACAATCTGGATTATAAAATCCAGCTACAGAATTGTGTGGCTCAATGTTGTGAAATTTTGCAACAAAGCTTATCTTACCTTATTGTTATCTGGGTTGAAAAATCCAACTACAGATTTACATGGCTTAGTTTGAATAGATTTTGTAACAAAGCTTATCTTACCTTATTGTTATCTGGGTTGAAAAATCCAACTACAGATTTACATGGCTTAGTTTGAATAGATTTTGTAACAAAGCTTATCTTACCTTATTGTTATCTGGGTTGTAAAATCCAACTACAGATTTACATGGCTTAGTTTGAATAGATTTTGTAACAAAGCTTATCTTACCTTATTGTTATCTGGGTTGTAAAATCCAACTACAGATTTACATGGCTTAGTTTGAATAGATTTTGTAACAAAGCTTATCTTACCTCATTATCATCTGGGTTGTAAAATCCAGCTATGGAGTTGCATGGCTCAATGTTGGCAGATTTTGATTCCACCTGAAACATTAATGCCCATTATTATGTAGCTATCATTAATAAAAAAAAAGATTCCCAATTTATAATTGTTATTTAAAATTGTAATTCAAAACTTTATCTTACTCTACTCGACTCTCTATTTTCATTCAGTGGTTGATATACATACACACACATATATATATATTTATTTATTAATTTACATGAACCTTAAACTCTCATTCAGGTTATGTGATTAGCCACGTGCATTATGATCTCTATATGGAAAATCCTAGTCTAATCTCCTCTTTTGTGAGAAGAATTAGATTTTATTATCATAACTTCAGCTACAGTCTTCGTGGACCAGAAAAAACAGAGAAGTATCTGTAATTTCTAAGAGAACATCCTGAATAAAAACTGCCAATCACGATCCACTTTATTCCTAAGGAAATAACATTTAAAGCTCTACATCATTATGACCAAATCAGGTTCCATTATTGGGAGGGACAACAGTTGTACTTCCCTGGTAGGCTACTAAAACATTAAGCAGGAATTTATTGAGTCTGAAATAAATATAATCATAATAATTCTTCACAAAGTATGTTCATAACCAGCTTGTGCATTGCATCATTGAATGCAGTACCTTAAGCTAAATGTTCACAGAGTGACTTACAACTTTTAATTAGACACAGGTCAAAGGGCAATAAAACAGTAACATTAGGTATAAACAGATGTGTAATGTTATCATCTGTAAGCTATTTAGGACAAACAATTGTTTTTTTCATGTTACAATTTGCATTCATTCCAGAAAGAAAAAAGGTAATTTACATTTATTTCATATTTTTGTAAGGTGGTTACGAGGTCAAATTGACTGAATGAGTATAGAGTTAGGTAGAGAAAATTACAGACAAAATATAATGTTTCAGAGATTATAAAAATGCAATATGACAATTTTCAAGTGAAGAGAAGTATTTTTAATTTTAACATGAAAATCACTTTGCACTTGGAGCAGTTAA
>NW_013667791.1:62977-79925 GCF_000517525.1 Limulus polyphemus | reverse complement strand
TATGACAATTTTCAAGTGAAGAGAAGTATTTTTAATTTTAACATGAAAATCACTTTGCACTTGGAGCAGTTAACACTCTGGTTCCATATGTTCACGGAGAAATTTTCAGCAAAATTACTTCATTAAAAATTCTGATTTTTTCGTTTACAAAAGACTTAATGCTTACTGAAAGCTTGCAAAATTTTGTGAAGGTACATAAAACATATAAAAAGTTATAATATGGCAACTGTAAAGGTCAATCTGGGGTCATAAACTTAGACAAATTGACCAAGCCTGTAGCAAGAGTGTTAAATGATTATTTTTTTATACCATGTAAAAATAATGGCTATTAACGAAGATCAGCAAATAGAAGAATATTAATGAAAGTAACTAGAAAGTCTTTTATAATGTGACAACTGGCTAGGAGAACAGCTAAAGGTAAATTAATGTATTTGAAAAGTAACTTTTCATTTGCAATATTGTTGTGATTCATTACAATGTAAACTTATATAACTGTTAACTTCAAGTTATCTTAATTAAATAAATTCCATGGAATAGTCAAGAATGTTACATTTTAAACAAAAAATATATATTTGACATAAAATGTAGGTTTGTGTAGATTAATCTCTGATTTTGGTTTAAAATGTAATGAGATACATAAAAATAATGACTATTAGAGTTATAAACTGGAATGTAATTTCTTACCATTGTGGTGTAAGGCTCAGTTTTTAGGTGCTCTGTACCTACATGTTCCTTTTCTAAAAGATATGTTAGAGCTAGGACTCTCAAGTCTACAGCAGAGAGTGTTGGATAGTCTCCAGACTTTTTGGCAAAATCACTAACTAAAATGAATGAACAAAACATACATTCTTAAATGTCAAACTCTATATATCTACACAAATATTAGTTTTAAAAGATGTAGATGATCAATTCTTAATATCAAAGCCACAAATTTTGTTAAACTTACATAACACTACTGATTTAAAATTTTAGAGAGGATAAATTTCATTCTATAGATCAGTGGTTAGGTCAAATTAGAGTAATCTCTTCTATATTAGACTCTTTAGTTTAGGAAAGACATTGAACTGTTGGAAATGTTTTAGAAGAGGACTACTAGGATAATACCAAGGATGAAAAGACTGACATACAAGGACAGATTAAAACCTCTGAAATGGTTTTCTCTAGAAAAATTAATAATTAAAAGAAATCTGATTGAGGCATTTAATATTCTTAAGGGAACTGATAGTGTTGACACATTATCTTGTTTCATATTTAATGGTGAGAATGGTAGGACTAAAGGAGACAAAACATAAATATAAATTATGGAAGGTACGAGTTATTTTCAGCTAAAACACTATTTTTCTAAGGCAGTGGTTGGCCTTTGACATGGATTGTCTTCAGATTTGGTGATTGCAGTAATTTAAGCAAGTTTAAGGGAATGTTTCATAAGTATTTGATTGAAAAGGGTCGGCTTTGAATTTCTGTTTTCTATTGTGGGTGGGATGGCCTAGATGGACCAAAAGGTAAACTGTTGTCCTTAAAATTTATTTTACATTTACATTACTTGCATATAGAATTTGAATTAAATTTGCTAGTTATTTATGAACTAAGAATTAAAAATTAAAGTTTCCTCTTATAAAAGAAAATGTATTCAAAAACCTGTAAATATCAAACTTCACTACAAATACACCATAAGAACTTAAAAAGTAAAAAGTAAAATTCTAGTATGTAACTAAACCATCAAAATATTGATTTTTATGTAAACATTACTAAACATATTAAATTACTTAAATTTGCTGATGATATTAGTCTTAGGTGTTGCTACTACAATACAGTATTTGTATTATTTAGCAAGTTGGATGAATAAATAAGAGATGGCTTTTAACTATAATAAATGGAAGTTAATGCACGTAAATCATTAGAATTGTCAGAATAATTTTAATGGAAACAACCTCAACAATATTATCAAATAAAAGAATCTTGGAGTTCTAGCTGATCAGTCTCTCAAGTCATCCAAGCAGTGTGCTGTTGTTACGTTAAAATGTAGTACAAAATACTGCAAAGATTTCCTTACCTGAAAATGTTTTTCCAATAGATAATCTTTCAGCACACAGTAATTATTCCACATGCATATGATATTTTGTGCTATGAGCTATCTTCTACATAAGATGTTTTAAAGTGAACTATGCTAGTGCATGATGTAATCACCATGCAAGAATAACACTCCACTAATAGGAGGGTGACACTTCCTTGATGTACAATAGATTCCTATAGGCACTTGTGCTCAAAGTTAAGTTCATCTTAGACAAGGTAAAAATAATACACACTGGTAGTGGCAGAAAGGGTAGGAAGATGTGCAAAAAGATAATAATCTATTGTAAGTACATTTTCAGGTAAGTAAAATGTTATTAACTTCTGAAACAATATCCTTAGTTCTTTGCATACAGTAGCTAGTATCTCATATTTATATGGTGGAGGGGCCAGTGCAATTGTGAAAATTCTAGATAAGCTTCCTTCAAAGCAGACACTTGAAGGGGATAGCTCACGCATGGAGTGCGGTACCATATAGTTGGGGCTTACTAGAGGGGTAGCACTCGTGGGAGACTGCACCTACCTCATGCAGGGTATACTCTTCACTCAGATAGAAGTATGAAATGAGGAAGGCAAAACGAGCCATGTATCACAGGAATGGATGGAAAAAAAACATGATCGAATGAGCATTTGCAAACAACATGTAGGATGACTAGGGCAATGGTCAGATCATATGGTATATATTCTGTTTTTTAATTTACCCACCGTATATACAGAAATGGGGACTAAGTCCCTTACTTTTGCATAAAGAGAACATCTTGCCTCATCCAGCTGGCCAAACCACTAGGAAATTGGCATATTATGTAACAGGGGTGAACTGTACTACATTGACATCAACACCCATTCCCTACATCTCACTGCAATGTGCTGCCCACTCTGACTCTTTCTGGAGGGATTGCACAAGTGGTATAAAACCCTACAAGCTGACCACCCCAGCAGCTAGGAACTAGTAATGGCAAGCATTTTCCCATGCTCCACTCGATCTCTAGGTAGGGGAGGAGGGAGAGAAAGCTCTGTTTGGGAGACACAGGAGAGTTTCCAGGACCCAATTGAACCTAATCACCACAAAGGTCTTTTACTGAAGAAAGTGCAATGGGTAACTATGAAACCTAATTTGAAAAGCCAGCATACACAAGCAAGGAAGTGGGCAGACACTCCCCTGGTGCTAGCTTTTTCCATGTTACTTCAAGGAAGGTACAGTTTATAATGGACAATGAACGATGTGTATATACCACCTTAGTGGCCTTGCAGAAAACCTTTACTTAATAGTGAGCATGTTTTGAGCCAGGGTGAATGGGTTTAATGCTTTCTGTTACCCCTGAGTCAATTAGGATTTTAGGAAGTAAGTATACCCTATGAGGCAAGACCTGCCACTGGATTTATTCCAAGAAGCGAATTGTATAAGAGCAGAAACAAGTAACTAAATAAAAAAAACAAAACACCTATCAAAGATGGTAAGTAAACTGGAGGAAAACAAAACTGATAAATGGTGAAGGAAATCGGAGACAAAGGTGTTGATCATGGTCTACCTTATACCCTAGAGGATCTTGTCCAAGGGTTGTTGAAAGTGCAAAGCCAGAGTGAGTCAAGTGGCTGATTTGATGTGATGAGCCACGATATACCCTGCAAGCATCTCCATCCAGAAAGAAAATTATGATCTGGACAAGTTGAAGAATGCATTTGGTAAGCATAAAGGATGAGAGAAGAAAACTGGTCCTATGACAAGAATAAATGACTGAGAAAACCCCAAAATGGAGCTGTATGTACCAAGTAATATTTGACCCCTCGAACTGAATACAAAAGATGATCAGGATCAGTAGAGTCACAGAGAGCCAAAAAAATGGAAGTGAAAGAATGATCTTCCTCCTCAGCCATCCATATCTTAGAAAGAAATGAGCTGTCAGGAAACTAGATGAACGAAGATCTGTGAAACAAAGTATGGTAGGTTTCCAATATATAAAGATCAGATCTGCAATGGCCACAAGCAAGAAAGAGAAGGAACTAGGTTTTGAGAGGGAAATGGTATAATATGCAAGTGGTCAATGAGTCAAACAAAGAATGAGTAAAGATGTGTAGAACCACATTAAGGTTCCAGATGGTCAAAGGAATCAGATAAAGGGAATGATGAATGAGAAAGTACTGAAACAAGGTGGAAAGAACAGGGGAACATAGGAATATGGCAAAACAGTTGAAATATAGTTGATAAGACCACCCAATAGCCTCCTATGGTAGAAACTGACAATTCTCTATTGAACACTAACATTAACAGGCTGAGAGAGTAAAAGTCCATCAAGAATAAGATAAAAGAAGGGCTACAGTTGGAGAAACCTGACCAACAAGAATGGGACTGAACAAATTCCATACGTGAAGACAAAAGAATGACATCCTCAAGTCAAAAAAAAAGAGACATGCAAGATTGTAGCAAGAGTGACGAGGAATGAGGAAGAGGTGCCATAGATGTCAGTTGGTGAGCAGGAGAAAATAAAGACTGAGCTGACTGGGGGCTAACAACAGAACCAGGCATGGTGTGTCACTGATCAAAGTCAAGACATGTGGGTGAAGGCAAAAAGGAGGGTACACATATAGAAAGAGATGAGATTAGTCTTGGCTGAAGGAATTCACAGCCAGAGCAGCTAGGTGAGGTACTGAGAACCAGAAGAGGGGAAGTTTGGAGTTTAGAATGGCAATAGCATCAATCTTTGGTGTGTCCAACTGGGAATAATCCAATGAAGAACATGAGAATGAACTGACCACACCACAGAAAGAATCTTATCCAAATGAGAGAGGTGATCCTTCATCAAGTTCAAAGCCTCCAGGACATGACAGGCAGTTAGACAAAGCTGTTTTGAATGCATCCAAATCAGAAAGTCAAACATTCAGAAGTCCCACCTTGATGACTGATATGGGAAATGACTGCAAAAAGTGGTTCATAACCAAATGAACCACAAGTCAAGGTAGGTAATAGGAACATGCTTGATAGGCAGTCAAGAATTCCAGAACATTGATGTGGAAAGCATGCTTTACATAAGAACAAACCTCTAAAGCCACGGAGTTGTCCAGAGACGCACCTAAACCCATAAAAGAAACATCAGTGAAGAGATGAAGAACTGAGCATACAGGCAGCAGTGGAATGCCGACTATAGTGTGGGCATGATCCAGCCACCAAAACAGATCTTTGAGAAGAGAAGGCAGCAGCATCCTAAAAGAGGAAAGAGGATCATGGGAGATATTCCACTAGCTGCTCAAAGTCCATTGATGAAGCCTTATGTGAGCTCAGTCTAAAGGTATAAGGTGTTTGAAAGATGCAAAGGTCCTCAAAAGTTCCTCACACAGGAAATATAGGAGAGGTAAGAGTCAAGGTGAATAAGACAATCTTTGTCTCACAAATGAATAGAAAAGGCAGAGCTTGACTGAGTCTGGAACTGAAGAAGACAACGAGATGAACCAAGTATTGGGTCGGAGTGAGGAACAACTTCAAAGGTTTAACCAGCCAACCCAGATAAGCATCTTCTTGGAGGAGAGATGACAGAGCCAAGAAAGAAGCTTCCCAAGTAGAGGTGAGATGTAGCAATGGAAACGAAGTTCAAAACCATGGACTTGTTGAGCAATCGTTTTCATAACTTGATTGAATACATAAGAAGCTGAAGTCAAGAGCTTAAAACTGGTACACTTGATCCTGATGGACATATCAAAGAAAATGTCAAGAGAAATGGACCAACAGAAAGAAATATATCCCTCTATTTTGAACTGAGGAACCATAAGATAGTGGTTGAAAGAAGAAAGGTTGATGATGGAATACTAGTTCCCTGTCTTTTTGATGACAACAAAAAGATAGCAATAAAACCCAGAAGAGAGACAAATGACCCTCTCAATGACGGTCTTGTCCAAAAGATCCAATATCACAACTTTGAGTTGCAAAAGGTGCTGAGGATTTCTAGGAGAAGGAAAAAGAACAGAAAGAATGAAGAGATGAGAAGTGAAGAGAAAAGCTGGGTTTAAGAACTTGAAAAACCCACCAGTTGGCTGCAAATGGGGTCCACAAGGCTGTAAACAGAAAAAGACATGCTTCAATAGGGCCTGAACCAACAACGTACAAAGGAAGGTATTCACCATCATATCATGTGATGGCCAACTCAAAGGGAGGGTGGACATTGAGAAGATGTACAGGGATGATAAACTAGAAAAGAGAGAGAGGTGAGTGGTTCATAGTATCAAGAAATGGGCATTCATTCATGAGGTTGGGAGTGATGAAAAACCAAGAGGAGAGGAAGGACTGGTATCAAGCAGCCTTGACTCTGGTCTCCAAGGTGTTAGAAACAATCCTGAAGACTTCAGGGTGAAGAAATGGAGCCATATAGAGTCACAGAAGTAAGAATGGGGAAGATGGCCAAGGTACTGAAAAGCACCGACTCTAGGTTTGGAGAAAAACTATCAATATCACATTAAGGGCTTCAGAGATGATGGGTAATGAATGAGATAAGTAAGAAAAAGGCAATGACACAAAAACTGAGTACTAAAGAGTTAACTCTTTTCACAGAGAGTTGATCGAATCGACGGGGTTCGTAACTATTTTGTACTCCTTAGCTTCCATACTATAACTTTTAATATAGTATGTGTATCTTCATAAAATTTGGTAGACTTTTGTATACAAAAAATTTTAAGTAAGTATTTTTAATTAAGATTTGTCTATGAGTGATTATATCAAGTAGTTTTGTTTACTAGTCTGAGTGTAAAGTAATTTTTGTGTTAAGTATAAAAATATTTTTATTCATGTAAAAGTTTTCAAATTTCATTTGTGAAATTTCTAAAACCTCCTAAATAATTATAAAACATTATTTTTCAGTAAACCTTTATATTTTATCTGTTATTTTCGCTAGCCTAACTCTAACCTCATAACCACATACAAAAAAATAAATACATCTAAATTACCTTTTTTTTTCTAGAATGACCTCAAACTGTAACTACATTTCTTTTTATTTAAATTTTATTGATTTAATGTCCTTTGATCTTTGGCAAACATGGAGCTCATGTTATCCTACCAAATTACATGCACATGGATTACTAGCGAGCTGCTTGTAAGCTTACCTTGTGAACATTTTTATTATTATTATTATTTATTTCACCTAACCTCACTTTAACTAACCTAAAAAATGTCTAATTTTTAAATTTTAGCTACTTTTATAATAATAGATAAAGAATACACATGAAAAACAAGCAATAAAGTACTTGCTTCTGTCTTTTTTTTTTGCTGTTGGCTTTTCAGTGACAGTTAACTCTACTTTTTCTTATACTAATGGTACTACTGCACTAAATAATTTTTTATTTAATTAAATAATGCACCTGAGGACACCAAATAATAACACACAAAAAACAGACAATGCCTTATTACTATCACAATTTTTCTGGTTTTCTAACTATGCGACAAAAGATGTTAAAAATTCAGCTAAGCTTGTTGATGTATTTCACATGAGAATTGTCTGATAAATGTAAAGAGAGGCCTAGTGAAAACCCAGGAGGTGGAAAAAGCCAATTAAAATTTCCATCCTCATGGTCAGACCAGGATCAGAAAGAGGGAGACACACTTAGAATGCAGGGACAGGGAGATGAAAGTATTAGCATACCCATGACACACTGAAAAACAGCAGTAATGTTCTCCACAGCCAATAAGCCTAAAGCGTCCACAGACATTGGAGGGGCAGTGTAATCAACCTTACTAGAACTTCAGGAGGAGGTAGTAGTCACCATCACTTGAGAATTCATTGTTATTAAAGTAATTCTCATTAAAATATGTCTTAGGTTAGAGATGGCTCAAGGCTAGTGGCAAGTGCAAAATAGCAAAGGCAGACATGTGCAAAGAATAGCTATTGCATGCACAAAGGTAAAGATATTGTTTCATAAGATCAACCTTCATAGACCCTTAACATTCTTGTCAAAATCAAACTACATTCCAATAACTTATTTACAGTTTAAAATTTCCAATGAGGCAAATAGCTGTAGTGTAAGATTGTACCATCACCATTAAAAAATAATTACACACAAGTTTGAAATTTAAGAATGAAATAATCTTTAAAAGATCATTTGAAAAAATATTAGAAATGTATCTATTGAATATCCAATCCATTTATCAACCTGATATGTACAACTCAACAAAACACAACTTATTTGTATTGAAAGCTATTCCCTTTCAAAATCAATCTTTCAAAAAAATTCAGTATCATCTAGAAATACAGCAGAATGCAAAAAAGTCCTCAATACACAAAACCTTACATACACATAGACAAAATACTTTGATACACAAAAAAAACAGGTGGAACTTTAAAAAAGACCACTAGTCTTCAACATAGATCATTTTACATAAGGTGCAGGAACACAAGTGTTGTCACAACACAGTGAAATAAAAAATAACTTAACAAGAGGCTAATTATTTCTCAACATAATGTGCATGAAATAGAAAAGAATACATGGAACTTGACAAGAGACCAATTAATCCTGAGCATAGATCATCTTAACCCTCTCGCCACGAGAATCCTTTACCATGCGTGTCACAAGGTTTATTAGAGACACATTCAAAATTTAAACTACTTTTTTTGTTTATGTTATACCAAGTAGTATAGCATAAAATTGTAGCTAATAATCCATATTTTAATGGTATAAAAGTTTTAAGTTCTTAATTTTATAAAGCAATATAAAGAAAACATCCTGAATTTCCCCTAGTGTGAAAAATGTGACATTTTTTCTCTAGGCATCCCCTTTTCTCTATTTTATTCACCAAGCATCCAATAAGTATGAAATTTAACAAAAATTAATCACTATAATATTTTCATCGCTCTGCCAAAGCATAATTTTTCTAGCCTTCAATCTTGTTTGGTTACAGAGCCATCAAATAGAAACATCAGACCCCCTCTTGTCATACCCACCTGTCACATCATCTCTTTCAAGATTTGTTAATAGTTCTCTCCTACCCTTAATACTATATTACTTATGACCAATAGAAAGCCAAGGTTTTCATCTATCAAATGATGTATTATATTACGTTGTTTTCTGTACAGAGAATTGTCAATTTCTCTTTCAGTACAAGCTTCATTCACACAGGAAACATATCGACTAGCTTGAATGAACTTTTAATAGTTCTTGTCGCACAGTTAGAAAGCCAGAAAAATTGTGATAGTTATGAGACACTGTCTGCTTTTTGCATGTTATTATTTAATGTTCTTTGGTGCATTATTTAATTAAATAAAAATAATTTTGTGCACTATTATCATTAGTATAAAAAAACTTAGGGTTAAGTGTCATCAACAGCCGATAGCAAAAGAAAAAAAAGAAGATCCAGGTAAGTACTTTTATTTCTTGTTTTTCATGTATATTCTTTATTTATTATTATAAAAGTAACTAAAATGTAAGAATAGGAATCTCTTTAGGCTAGTTATGGTTAGATTATGTAAAATATATAATAATAATTATATAATAATAAATGTTCATGAGGCATGCATGCGAGCTGCTCAGAGTAGCTCATGGAAAATGTAATTTGAAAGCATAATGTGAGTTCCCCAAATAATTTACAACTTATAATGGTGAGAATAGTAATTAGACACAGTTCAAAGGGCAATAAAACAATAAAGTTTATGTATAAATAGATGTATACTGTTACATGTTTAAAGCTACTTATTATAAACAAATGTAGTTTCATGTTACAATTTGAAGTCATTCTAGAAAAAAAAAGGGTAATTCAGATTGATTTTGATTTCTTTGGACAGTTAAAAGGTTGGTGTAGAGTTGTATAAAGTTAGGGTAGAGAAAATAATAGATAAAGTATAAAGATTTACTGAAGAAAAATGTTTGAAACATATTTAGGAGATTTTTGAGATGAAGAAAAGTATTTTGAATCTTGAAAATCACTTTGTACTCAGACTGTTAAAAAACACACAAAAACTTCATATATTCACAAACAAATCTTTTTTTTGGTTTATCAAAAATACTTCACTAAAAAAATCTGAGTTTTTGTATGTAAAAGACTTGTAATGTTTACTGAAAGTCTAACAAGTTTTGCGAAGATACATATACTACATTAAAAGCTAGTAGTATCAAAATTATAACAACTTTAAATAAGAACAAAGTGGTCGATCAATTCACCCAAGCCTCTGTAGAGAAAGTTAAACAATGTACAGGAACATAAATTTTGTTAAAACACAGCAAAATAAAGAACAGGTATAGCTTGACAAGAAAACAAAGAATAGGTGAAATCTGACTAGTGGCCTGTATAGGTAAAACATAAACCTCAACTTGAACATACTAAAAATCTTCAATAAAGCATTTAGTTATGAGGAAAATAAAGATCTAACAAGTTCATGAAAAAGAATTTTTGATAAAAGCTAACTGGTACATTACCAAGTTTGATGAGCTCTGATGGTGGTTCTCTAAAACAAAGTTCAACTGGTAAAGAATGAAGTCTCTCTTTAGTGTGTTTATCTTTTATTTCTCCAAGTACTTCAGGTAGTGTGTATAGCTTCTCACCAAGTTCCTGTAAAGACATAAAGACGGCTAAAAATATTTACAATTTTCCATTAAGTTATTTCAAAATGTACTTTAGAAACAAACTGTTATTCAGAAAGTTTCATGTATATCTATCATATACCTACAGCTTAAATACACTCACTGTACAGTTACACATATTCTGCTCTATGTTACACACATACATATATTTATGTATATCATAACAGTAGTAAACTCAAATCCACATATTTGAAGGTTAGCCTACATCAATCAACAGAAACAATATTTTTGTTCATAATCCATCAATATATTTATGAAGTTATGATAACAAAAGTTATTAGTTACATTTTTAACCATATTTATTACTAACTATTGCTAATTAAGTTTTACTATAAACTAGTAGTGTTATGGTTTTATCATATCCATGGATTTTAAAAGTATTATTAGCCCCAAGTAAGTGTGATTAATTCTCCCAATGGAATAGAACTGATGATATTTCATTTAACCATAATATAATTATAGCTGAAAGAAAAATTATTACATATAAAACATCAACCCCCAGAACTCTTAGCTCTTGGTTTCTTACTAAAATTAACATGGTACCTTTGAAATAATTTGACACTGAAAGCCCTGGGTTAAGTCTCAGATCACACACTGAGCTAAGATTGTTGAGTATCAGGAAGGATTTCATTCAAGAAAACAGAGAAAAGCAAACATACATATTTTCAAATCAAATTCAGTAATATTGTTGGGTTTTTTTTAACCACAATTAAGTTTTAATCGCATTAAAGTTAAGGTGATCCCATAATTATACTTCCAGTAGAAAACTATGCATTCCATCATTGAACCACTGCCCTTTTGAACTGGGACATTCCAGCTCCTCAAAATCCCTATAAACACCAATGAGAGAGGAGGTTGCCTAAAAGACATTTCAGGTAAAAGTCATGGGTGGAAGGTGCGATACAGCCACCACTGAAATAACTACTTACCACCTGATCTCAGATTTCTACATGTGGAATAAACATCTTGTGCTACTGGAATCTGTAGAAATCAGCCTAGACAGAAAATGTTGAGATTGGGCATAATATGAGACAGAAACAGCTTGTCAGCACCATGGCAGCCAGTCACCTGTCATCAGAGCCACAAATGGGTCCTACACCACAAATAACAGAAAAAGCTGATTAAGTATTCATCATCTAGTAAAGGAACAACATTCTGCATAAGGCTGGTGGAGTTTTCAAGCTTCCCACAAGTAGCACAAGGATGGAGCTGCAAGTCATAAAGCAAGCTCTCTTCTGGATTGCTGAAAGCAATAAACTGCATACAGACAGTGCCACTACAGAATATTTGCAAATGACTCACAGGTATTTCTACATAAAATTCAAAGTGGTTGGTCCACAAATGGATGACAGAAATCAGCATTTTACAAATTTGGGTAAAGCTGAATGAGGAAGCATATAAGGCTGCAGGAAAAGTCCTTATATCAAATCAAAAACAATTTTAATGGCAGCTGCAATAGTTAGGAGAAAGTGGCAACTATGGAAGGTTTTCATCAACATTTAGGAAGAATATGTCTGTTTGAAATAAAGTACCATAGGGTGTGTGTATATCTAGCAAAACTAAAGATGGCAAGTAAGTATGCTGGTAGAAGGCCAATAATAACATCAGTAAAGGAGCTCTCCTCTGCCTCCTGCAAGACTGCTGATCTCCACAATGGTTCAGCACTTGTCAGTGTAACCAATGGTATTGTCACCCAGTACTTAAATCAACCACTGTTAATTCAGGGGCTGAAAATATCAATGAACACATGCAGATCCACTACCTTCTGAATAAAATTTTTACAGGTTTAAAAGACAAAATACAGGATCCATGTGAAATAAATGGATTATAGTTTGAATAAATAATACCGAACAAGAAATGCTCTAAAACAAAAGTAAAACACTAAAAGTATGCACAACTTTAAAAATCATTTGAAATTTAATGCTCATAAATTTTGTTGTCTTGACAGTTCATCCAAGACTATGTGGTATGGCATGAATAATCTATTAATATTGATTTACATTACAGTTTCAAGGGCCTTACTTGGTTCACACTGCACCAAGCACTGCAGCGCTAATACTGAGTAATCATGAACCACAAAAGTAATTCATAATAAGGATTGCAAGAACTTTCACAAAACCTTAAAAAATGTTTGAGCAAAGAAGTACATTAAACAGTAAAGATTCAGTTTAAACAACACTTTAAACCTTTAAACAAAAAAGCTTGCATGTTAGACTTACAAGGAAAAGAAAGTCTGCTGCAAACAGCTCATTTGCAATTCTTATTATTTTATACTCTTGTCAGCCTGCAACAAAAACAGTTTAGTATATTGCACCCAAACCTTTTGTAGAATAATAAATAAAGTACTGCTGAGATCATAGGGGTATTGAAAACTTGAACTGTTTCTTCTATATTTCACATAAGCTAAAAAACACACAATTCTAGTGTAAACGATGTTATCATTACCCTTTGAAGTTAGCTTTTTAACAAATATCTGGTGTTCCTTATAAAAAGCTTAAGTACAGAGTAAAACAGGAATTACCAGCCAATAATATATGAACATTAGATAACTGTAACATGTAGATACTCAATGCTTAGTACACTATACAATCAGTGTTTTTAGGGAGCAATCCATACATTATGTATGAAGTGAAGGAGTAAAAAAAAAATCAATACGTAGCTGCAGCTTAAGATTTTACATTTGGAGCTAATGTGATCAAATAGTGAATAGCTACAGTAAATTATCATGAACTGTTTATTAATACGAAGTGGCTATTGACAACAATAAGACAATGAAAATAAAAACTATGATAATGCTACTGACATTAAAAACAGTATATTAAACTACAGGTTACAAAGTCTCAGTCCCAAGCACCTCACAACAATAGTGCCATGTGAGCCCCAATAAATCAGTGCTTTGGAAATGTAATAATACATCATCACATAACATTTTTACCATAGCTAATGACCTACATTTATTATAACTGCGTGATATCAGTTAATACATCTATAACCATAGTGCACACAACACACACTGTAGTATGTATATTCAAACTGTAACAAATCAGTTAACTCATTTGAGTTCTTTCTACATGCCCGTTTGTGATTATTGTCTAGCTGTTTAAGATGTGAAATGGGAGAGAGTCTCTCTTTTTAAGGTGATCTAGAATAGATTCAAAATCACCAAAATAAGACAGTCCCAATGCACATCTGTCAATATTTTTCCCTGCTACTAGTATCAATTAGCTAATGATCACTAACATCATCCATTTTATGACAAATTATGTTAACTACTGATGTCCGTGTCACTAGCTTTTCTGTAGCAATTATTGCCACCAATGGCTTGAAATAGTACGTTACTGGCTTTTATATCCACCTTTCTATCAGTGACAATAACAATGGCCTTACTAATATTATCATTACAATGTATAAATTTAGCTACCAGTACCATATCAAGTAATCCTCTGCCAATAGTTGAGCATAAATAAAGCTAGATAAATAAAAATCTGGGAACTTAAAAACCCTGCAAAATAGAGATAATAAAATAACTAACCATACAAAGCTGGATATATTGTAGCCATTATTTACCCAAACTACAAATCCCAACTTATAAGTTATATTAGTATTTTGACTCAACTAAATGTAATTCTATTTCTGGGTAACACCAACAGCATGGACCCAAAACATGGGTTTGTAATTGGAGTAAACAATGTTTACAGTATATCCAGCCTTGTTTCGTTACTTTCTTACTATTCCCATTTACAGGTTTTGAAATTGCCAATTTTTTATTTACTTTGTAGTAATACTTTTGTAACGTTCCATTGTTAGGCCTAGATCACTACCACGTTATTTAAATTAGGCTTAGCATCGTTACATCTATCTCTTAAGGTAATATAACATAAATTTACAAAAACTGCGAATATTCATACATAATATTTTTCTCCCAGTTAAACTTACATGCAAAGAAGCATTCTTAATAAAAGGGCCAGAATCAACAACTAAATGAGCAACTTTTTTCTTAATTTCTTTTGGTTGGGAGAAAACATCAACATTCACCATCTTCATCGTCGACATCTTAATGAAGGCCCGATCTCCCTTCTTCAATTCTTATGTTATTATTCACAATGATCAAAGTCACACAACGATAATATAAAGAATAAAAAAACAATACCCTGATAACACAAAAAGTTTTATTTTTAGATCAATACAATTATATTTTGAGATATTTAAATGTAACTTTGAAAGTTTTGATGTGCTATTGAAATATGCTCTCAATTTATACATTCAGATTTGCAACACACCCTCGCGGAAATTAAGTGGAAATATTAATATTAACTAAAGTGTTAGATAAGATTTAAGTTACTCCAATGTTAAAAATCGTGATATTTAAACAATTACAACAGGTAAAATGCTCAAGTCAGCACTATGCATTTGAAAAATACTTTTTTAGAATAAAATAAAGATGTGTGAGAACAATTTAAGGAGGTTTAAGTGATGGCTTGATAGATATTTAAATAATAAAAGCTGGCTTTCAGTGTTATATTTTTGATTTTAAAGTTTAGTTTATAGGACAGGACAGTCTTAATGGACAAACAGGTCCCTAGTTGAAACTATAAATTAATATTATTATTTTACCTGATATAATGCAGCTAGTGAGCTTACAATGAATTATTAACAATAAACTTTTAACCAATAAGTGTACAACCTCTCGACAAAGAGAGGTGATAAGAATTGCTCAAGTATTGTTGTTTATTTAGAGCAAAACAACTTTGAGCTATCTTCTATGTCCACGACGGGGAATCGAGCCCTATATTTCAGCGTTGTCCATAAAACTTACCGCTGTCCCACCGCAGGACGTCCCAGTAATTACAGGCCTATTAGTTTTACATCAGTGGAGAGGAAATGTTTTGAAAATCTGATAAACGATGTTTTGCAAAGTCATTTAACAAAGTTCAAAATGTTGTTCCATATTGAGCATGGTTTTACAAGGCGAAAATCATGCTTTACAATTTTATTTTTTCATTCTTTGAAGAGGTCATTGAAAATTTAGTGCATCTGGATTTTTAGAAAGCAAGACAAGGTGCGACATAAATATCATACCTGCAGGTGTGGGGGATAAGATGGCTCATTGGATAGATTGTTTGTTTGTTTGAATTTCGCGCAAATCTACACGAGGGCTATCTGCGCTATCCGTCCCTAATTTAGCAGTGTGAGACTAGAGGGAAGGCAGCTAGTCATCACCACCCACCGCCAACTCTTGGGCTACTCTTTTACCAACGAATGGTGGGATTGACTATCACATTATTACGCCCCCACGGCTGAAAGGGCGAGCATGTTTGGTGTGACGGGGATTCGAACCTGCGACCCGCAAATTACGACTCGAGGGCCTTAACCACCTGGCCATGAATTTAAGACAGCAGAGACTTTTTTAAATGAAGTTCAGTCAAATTGGATTAAGGTTACAAGTGGGGATCCTCAGGGATCAGTGTTAGGATCTTTACCCTTTTTGATATACACCAATGGCATAGATAAAGGAATGGTTAATCAAATATATAAACTTTCTAATGATATTATAAAGTTTGGATGTTGCTAGCTGCGAGGATGCTGTTGCCACTTTACAAGATGGTTTATATTGGACTTTCCGAATAAAATGTGGTCGGCGAGGTAAGCCAAAGCGTCTGAGAGACGATCCACTATGTATATGGGCCTTCCCATGGAGAAGACAACTTAGGAGACTTCCCTTTGGTCTTCCTGGGATTATACAACCACACCTTTTCTCCTGGTTCAAGGCTGACGTCAGTAGATCTTTTATCATAAGATAGCTTCCTTGAATCAGTTGACGTTTTCAAGTTTGAACGCACTAGATGGTGAATATCATCCATCCTTTCCGATAACCCTTTCACAAACTCTGACACATTCTCAGGCAACTCTTCATAAGGTGGGCGTCCCGTATGCTTGGGTCCCCTTTTTGCATTACATGTACTGCATGTCCTGCACCATTCTTCCACATCTCGTCTCATACCTATCCAGTAAAATCTTTCTCATAGGTGACTCAATGTGTTCTTAATTCCGAGATGTCCTCCTGTTAAATTATCATGGGATTGATGCAGCACAACTTCCCGTAATTTCCTCGGTATAACTGTTTGCCAAGTCGTCACTTTCCCATCTGTAGTTTCCCATCTCCGTACAAGAATACCATCTTCAAGATTTAACTGGTTCCATTGTACCCAATAGTGCTTTATCACAGAACTTAGACTAGACACCTGCTCCCAAGCAGGGCGCAAAACACTTGCTTTTAGGAAATCAGTTATTGGTTTCAAATTTTGATCATTCTCCTGCTCTGCTTAAA
>NW_013667791.1:56808-62009 GCF_000517525.1 Limulus polyphemus | reverse complement strand
GCCCTTTTCTGGCCTTGAATCCTGATGACTTTACTAGCCTTGGTACCTCTGTGCTAGACTCAACGTAGGATTCGAATTCAAAAGCTCTGGCCATTGCATCTTGCATAGTAGAGGTGTGTGTGCTTGCTTTACTTGTATCTTCAGTTGTGGACTGTCCAAGATGTCTACAAACTGATCACCCAGTAACAGCTTGAGGAAATCAGGTGGTGTAATTGGTTGAGGAACGAGAACCTTAAGCTGAATTCCAAGAGGTGTGATTGTTAAAGCAACAGAATAGTTTCCCGGAGCACATAATCAGCATAGCAGGAGTATAAGAAAACCTGCGTGAAGTAAGAGGATATTTTTGGACTATGCTTTTACTATTATTGTTTTGTAAAATCATTATCTAACATAGCTCGTCCTCTAAACAAATTATTTTAAAAATTAAATAAGTTTTGTTAAACTGCTGATGGTTAACAAGCCTTGAACAAGTTGAAGAAATAATTAACCACCATTCCTCTATTCGCAAACTCAAATCTTGAAGATCCACTCATATTAGATAGATATTTCAGCTATTTTGCAGTGAGGAAGCGTTGTCGCAAATATGACAAGGAAAAGAACACGTGATTATTTCCTATAGTGAACAAATAAATGCTGCAGAAAGGAGGTATTTTACAACTCTAAAAGAGCTACCAAGCATGTTCAAGTCCTAAGTCATTTCCATCATTATCTATATAGCCAAATAGATTCATGGCAGGTGAAGTTTTGTAATGTAGAAGGCCATATAAAAAGATGGTTTAAAACTTCATGAGTACAACTTTAACATCATGAATCAGCGTGAATGGAAAAAAAGAGATGCTGATGCATTATCCTGAAGATGTGGTAATAGAAAATGTAAACAGTGTGAAAAGAGGGAAGCACAAGATAGTAAAGATTACCAACCAGAACTAATAGAGTATAATCGAAGTTGTGACATCCACGAGTGATGATTAACTGAAAGATATTCAGGATTAAAAATACGAATTTGAAGTGTGGGACAGTTGTTATTTATTTATTTGCGATAACGAGACGTGAACCTTGGAAGTTCAGATCCACAGCCCAGCACGGGTCACGCTCCATCCTCAGAAGTAATCCAACGTTCTGTAGGAATCGAGTCCTAGCCTCGTCTCAAAATTCCAGAAAATAATTTACCTAGTTAAGACTTCCACATTCGACACAGGAGAACAACTTAAAGTTCTGATATATTTTTTTTTTAATGTCTAACTAAGAACAATCAAACAAATCTCTTCGAAAACATTTATTTATAAAATATATGGTGGTAAAACATCACATGTGGATCATTATAATAAACTGGGTTAAAAATGCACATACAACAATAACCTTTCTGGCTGCAAGGTGGCAATACTTGCGACTTTTCAACCAATCAGGTGAAAACTTAACTGTATAATAAAACATAATCAGTAACTTTCATATAAAAAAAAACCCAAAAAACGTGTTTATGTAACACAGTAAAATCAGAAGGTCTTAGTTATAAAAAAAATACTCAAAACAATCATGAAATACATTATCCATTTTAGTGGTCTGTAGACTAGAAGCGATGCGGTACAAATGGGTGAAGGAGAACTTATCATGAAGAATTATTTTACTGATTAAATTACTCAGCTACAGATACACTATGACTTAAGAAGGAGTTCCCGTGTTATAGTGATAAAAATTAATAATAGTATCAAAATGTTACTTAAAAAGTTGTCAACATGTTATAATGATGAACAATTAATAGTAATACAAAACGTTTCTTAAAGAAGACACTAACGTGTTATTGTGATGAAAATTAGCAGTAATGACAGAAAATTACTTGAAAAAGGCGTTACCACAAGAAAAAGTGACAAAAAAAATAACAGTAACGACAAAATCTTAGTTTCAGTTGTTAACATCTTATAGTGGTGAAAAATTAATAGTAGTACAAAGCGTTAAAGGTTTTAACATTTTGTATCGATGAACAATTAATAGTACTAACAAATCGTTACTTGAACTTGTTAACATGTTATAGTGATAAAAGATTAACAGTAACGACAAAAATTACTTAAAAGTTGTTAACATATAATGGTGATGAAAAATTACTAGTAATGTAAAATGTTACTTAAAGAAGACATAACATTTTATTGTGATGAACAATTAATAGCAGCGACAGAAAGTTACTTGAAGGCGTAAAATGTTACAGTATTTGAAAATAAATAGTTACGACAAACATTTTCTTAAAAGTGTTAACATGCTACAGTGATGAAAAATTAATAGTAGAAACAACAGCAAATTGTTAATTGTAGTGACAAGAGGTTTTAAGATGATGAAATATTAATAGACAAAATAAATTATTTATAAGGATAAAAGTGATGAAAACAATAATGTAAGCGAGCAGTATGTTTTCTAATAATGAATATATTTTCTAATAAATCTTATATTAGAATTTAAATCTGTAATTTCTTTAAAAGGATAATTTGATGTTTTTAACAATTGACGTTTTGTAAATAAATTTGTTGTTACTGAAGTTAACTGATATTAAACTTTAGACAGCAAAGATCGTCTTAAAAAAACCAGAAAATGTAAATGTCGTCAAAACAACTAAGAGAACCTCAATACTTAAAACTACAAGTATAGGTAAAGTTTTGATTACAGCATGAGTAAATTAAATTTAACAATTTTACACTTGTGATATCGACAATTTACCATTTAAATTCAAGATCGAATTTATGTTGTATATCTTATTTGTTTTTTTTTCAAGGTTAAAGATTTTACAATAGTTGACGAGTTGATCGCACCTTGGTTACTGACGTCTAATTTGGAGACAACAAAATTCCATCAGTCCTTTAATTTGTTTCAGATCTCATTCCATTTTTTAAATACTTATTCTATTCTAAATATGTTTTTCATGTTTGGCTCGTGGCTGTCGAAAAAATACACCATAAAACACTGTAGTTATGATACTTTAACGAATCATTGTTTGGTCGCACAAACAAGTGGCTTTACACGCATGATGGCGCTCTCGTCGAGGATCACCACACAACCATTGATGCCAGGTAGAGTTGATTTCATAGCAGTTCATCCACAGGTCAGCGTATTCACACCCATTTGCTTAGACAGAGAAATAACACCAGTCATTAAAAAATAACATATCTGATATTTTTTTTATAAAAATCATGTTAGAACATATAAATTATTTTAATACTGGTTAATTAACAAAACTTAATATTCTGAACAGAAGATAGATATAGAAAACACTGGAAATGAAACTCTTTTTTAATGTTCTGAAACAAAAAAATAAACTAAACAGCTCAATCTACTGGATGCTGTCTTGAGAAGGAGATCTATACTGAACAACAGCGTACACCACTTGGCATATTCGCAGCGGTGCTGCCACCTGTTTGTAGCAGTGTTGCTGTTGTAGGTAATTTAACATATACACTGATGCTTCAGATTGTCATTGATGACACGGTGGATGTGCTATGTTTTGATCCCAAATTAATCTTTCGTAGGTATCAAGTAATGCGAACAAATTGAAAGAAGATGTTTGTAGATTCTACTTTCAATAATACAAGGAATACAAATGAAACTTGGATTAAAAAACAACAACAACAAATCTGAGGAAGTACACATACGTATGTATATATATATATATATATGTGAGATGCTTCACCTTTAACTTGTATAAGGAAAATATAACTAAAATTCTGACAACAATGTGTACTTATCGCACTCACTTGTATAAGGAAAACGGAATTGAAATTCTGACAACAATGTGTACTTACAGTACTCACTTGTATAAGGAAAACAAAATTGAAATTCTGACAACAATGTGTACTTACAGCACTCACTTGTATAAGGAAAACAGAATTGAAATTCTGACACCGATGTGTACTTACTGCAGAGCTTCTTGTATTTGCACTGTCCTGGACAATTTCCACACGGTTCACCACGAGTGTAAGGAGTGTCAAATTTATCAGGATGGTTACCTCTACAGAAAAAACAACAACAAAAAAAAACCGTCTTTACTGAAATTCCTTTATATTATTAAAGTATTTTTACACTGTCAAATCATTCTCAAATATAGAAAGCTTTTTTTAAGAAATTAAAACTTAACTCTAAAGCATCTCTCATTAACCTGATATATCGATTGAATCAAATTAATCACGATTGTGAATATCGATAAGAAATAAAAACTAATATATACATTGGACAGTAGTTACAAACGTAGTTGTAATACGGCTGTTTCACTTTGTCAGGTCCACAGTAATGAAATCCACAGCCTATCTTGTGGGAACTGTACCACACCATCTACAGAGAAAGATATGCTGTTACAAACTATAAAAATACAATTTCAATATCAATAAAAAGTAGTAAGAATAAGTCTTTAAAAGAAAATAAATAATTTTAAACAACAGAATTTTTGTCAGACTAGAAATATTTCAGTAGTTTATTGTGTCGATTAATGATTTTTTTTTTTACAAAAAAAAACAACACTGTATAGGCACACACACACTCATGTATACATTACATGTATATAAAGAACTAACTGGAAGAAATGCACTAGCTTTTGTATACTGTAACGGGGTGCTAATCTTGGTGTGTTAAAAGAACCAGATATCTAATTGTTTCTATATAATTAGATTTAAAAATTCTGTAGCGAGAAATACACTCGAGAAAAAACCTGTTGAAAATTCAGGAATACACAAACATTCAGACTGATGAGAGACGTTTAGAAACATACATAATGCTATCTGTCTGAAAGCTAAGGATTACAATACCGTTTTGTATACATATATATTAGTGTGTGTGTGTGTTAAACGACTATCACAGTATGTTGTACGAACTACCATCACTTTTATATAACGGTCTATTTGGCTTAGAACTTTGAAGGATATACCTACCTGTGTAATGAACTACAAGACTAAGTACTTTGAAGGATATACCTACCTGTGTAATGAACTACAAGACTAAGTACTTTGAAGGATATACCTACCTGTGTAATGAACTACAAGACTAGGTATTTTGAAGGATCTACCTACCTGTGTAATGAACTACAAGACTAAGTACTTTGAAGGATCTACCTACCTGTGTAATGAACTACAAAACTAAGTACTTTGAAGGATCTACCTACCTGTGTAATGACCTACAAGACTAAGTACTTTGAAGGATCTACCTACCTGTGTAATGACCTACAAGACTAA
>NW_013667791.1:37463-56695 GCF_000517525.1 Limulus polyphemus | reverse complement strand
GGTACTTTGAAGGATCTACCCACCTGTGTGTAATGACTTACAAGACAAAGTACTTTGAAGGATCTACCCACCTGTGTGTAATGACCTACAAGACTACGTAATTTGAAGGATCTACCTACCTGTGTGTAATGTCCTACAAAGCTGGATATTTTTAAGGAAACGCCTACCTGTGTGTAATGACCTACAAGGCTTGGTATGTTGGAGGAACCACCGTAGGTAAAGTTCTGGTGCTCTAAGTACCAAATTTTGATTGCAAAGAACCACGGAACTTTCATGTTAGCAATGAAAATGTTTTGCCCACAGGATCCATATTCTGTAGTTAAAAAAGTTAAATTCATCACGTTATTCAATTTTTATTGATTTCTGATATTAAAATTTTAATTAGGGAAAGGAAAAGTTTATTTAAAAAGTGTATATAAAATGGAATGATAATACTTACTTTTACTTTAGAAGTTATCTTGGAAAGTATACTTTGTTATTATTTAAACTTATATTCTGATATGTATTGTTCATAGTCATATATCGAGATTGAAACTTTCGAGCTCAAATTAGTTTGTAATCATAACTATACAATAAGACTTGAAAGAAAAAAAAATAACGTTGATATTGAAAATGTGAATATATCCTAAATTGAGAAACCAGAAATGGCCTGAAAGGTCTATAGAGTTGAAGGTTAATTTTGTTCTACCTTCCACCCATCTTCCTGTTGTGTTGTCATGGGTTAAGTCCTTACAAGTTTCTGCCCACCTCTGGGCGTCTTCCGCTGCTCCCTGGTGCCAAGTCTGAAAGTGACAAAATGTCTGATGAGATTTTAGAAACCTGTACTCATTAATTAAATGCCTTAGATAATTGTCTTGAAAGTTACCACATGATAATACTTATTTCACACATTTTAGGTGATAAAAAGTCTGAAGTAATACTCAATATGAAAGTTGTGCAATTAACAAAGCACAACATATTCTGTAAGTGCAAGTATATGAAACAGCCCACAAAATTTTAATTTACACGCAGTTTTTTGTCCGGATTTATGCGTATGACAATCTATAGTTTGAAAACGCGTCCTGTGAACGAGAGTGCAAGACAGACTTTATATGTATTAATGCTAGAACTTGTGTCAGTGTCACATGGCAGCCAGTGAAAAGCTTAAGGCTTCGTTTAACCTAATATATATTAAAGAGTCCAGAATGAGGAAATGCTACTTTCGTTGCTTCGTATAAACTGCATGTACATCGTAATTTCTTATACTTTATAACTTAAACTCTGAACAGCCTATGAAGTATCTTAAAGACATGAAAAAAATAGTGTGTAACATTATATGAAGTTGACAACTTAACATAGAAATACAAATATTTATTAATCACGTGATCGTATAACTGTTTTAGAAAAAACATAGTGAAATCTTCTTATAGGTATGCTTATAAAATCTAAAAAATACTGTTATCATAAATTGTAGCAAGCTTAGAAAGAAACATTATCACCAGATACTAGCCAGCTAGGTTTTTCCTGGACTCTATTAACTTAGCACTGAAGCTAGCTAAATAATCTTTTTTTTCTTCTGTTATGTAAGGTATTCTTTCAAATCGTTCCATTTATTGGAACAAAAGATTGAGCAAACAGATGTAATGTGATAATTAGTTAAGATTTTGAGCACTAAAAGAAACAATAAGCTAGACGTTGGTACAGATGGTGTCTCATATTCTACAATCTACAGTGTCAAATGAGCTATATAGAGAATTCACACAGAAGGTAAACTAAACTAAAACTTTTAGTGTCACACGTAAAAACAGATATTCTAAATATCACGTTAAATTTCTTTCGTAAACTCCTTATTACGTTAAAAAAAGAAGAGAAAACCAATCAACAAATAAAAAAGTGGGTGTACTTAAGTCTCATTACGTTCTACTGCCGATATCAGAAACAGCTGACCAAACCTATAAGGCCGAGTGTGGCCCAGTGAATGGAGTGCCAGACAATAGATCTGTGGGTCCCTCAGTCGCGTCCCATTACTGAAAAAGATAAATTCATCGTGCTCCGTACATGGGGGCCATAGGTGCGACATAATGGTGACGGTCAAATACTACTGTTTGGTTAGACAAAGTAACCCACAAATTGGCGGTGGGTGGTGTTAACTAGCTGCCTTCTTCTAATCCTTCACTTTAAAATTAAGGACGGCTAGCACAAATAGAATTTGAGTGTCTTTTCGCGAGTATCCAAAAAACAAATAAACAAACAAACGAAATTGCCAAGATGCGACTTACCATCTCGAGCATATCATTGGACTTACCATCTCGAGCATATCACTGGCGGATGGTTTCACTCGGCTGCGAAGAAAGTTATGAAATAGCACAATCTTTTTCTGAGTGCTTACGTGTCGAGTTTCCAAATCTCGCTTGTAAATAGCGTCTCCAAGAAGTTTAGGACCTGTTTGGTATAATTGCGAATTATATTTCGGATAAGCCTACATCAAATTATGAAATAAATCATAAAGATTGAAACAATTAGTAGCGTCTTCAGTTATCTTTCAAAAACCAAGTCAACACTGATGACCTTACAGATCAAAGTCAATAATAATGACATTTCCTAGACTTTCGTTCAATGTTTATAAAGAACTACACACGCTTTGAAATAAAGGATACACTAGCAGTTAAAGAAGTAAAGAAGAGTAGAGTAGCTATTAAAACAGTAAAACAAAGAGTACATTAGTAACTGAAACAGCAAAACAAAAACATACTGGTAACGAATAAAACAAACAGTATACTACTGCTTAAAATAGTAAGACAAAGGATATACTAGTAGTTAAAGCAGTAAAACAAAGGATATACTAGTAGTTAAAGCAGTAAAACAAAGGATATACTAGTAGTTAAAGCAGTAAAACAAAGGATATACTAGTAGTTAAAAGTTAAAGTAGTAAAACAGAGAGTATACTAGTAGTTAGTAGTTAAAGCAGTAAAACAAAGGGTATACTAGTAGTTAAAAGTTAAAGCAGTAAAACAAATAGTATACTATTATTTAGTAGTTAAAGCAGTAAAACAAATGGTATACTAGTAGTTAGTAGTTAATTCACTAATACAAAGGACAAGATGGTTTTACTAAAAGGCAATGTAGTGAATCAGGTTTCACTAAAAGATAATACAGTAAAACACAAGGTTTCATTAGAAAAGAGCATAGTGAACTAAAATAGTTCACAATAGAAGACAATACAGTAAACTTGAAGGATCATTAAAACAATGCAGTAAACCTGAAGGATCATTAAAACAATGCAGTAAACCTGAAGGATCATTAGAAAACAATACAGTAAAATACAAGGCTTTGCTAGAAATCAGCACAGTAAAACAGGAGGTTTAATTAGAAAGCAGTATAGTAAATAAGAAAGTGTCTGTAGAAACTAACCCAATCATCCAAAAGGTTATACTAGAAACTAACCCAATCATCCAAAAGGTTATACTAGAAACTAACCCAATCATCCAAAAGGTTATACTGGAAAGTAACACAATTAACCTCAAATGTTCACTAGAAATAAACAGAATAAATGAGAAAGTATCAATAGAAAGTAATACGGTAAAGCAGGTTTCGTTACAAACTGCGTTCAACTTACTTCTACTAGTTGAAAATTTAGAGAACCAATTGAATTTCACTTTAAACATTTTCACAACGTGGGTCAACATAAATACATTTTCTAATTTTACTACTTGCAAATAAATAAAGAGAAGAGTGTCTACTTACGTAAACGTTTTGACAAGGCCAGTGTCCAAAAGGTTGATATGATGACCGACGCTAATATCGAAATGGTGATCTTCATGTTGGTAATGGTCAGTCACAGTTTTGAAGGTCTTGCTTTACGTTATCTTGTGGTACAATTCTTTAATGTTGTGAACTTCCACTTTGATAATCTAGAAGCCAAGCCCGTTTTCCCAGCAGCTAATTGGTAGGCTCAAATAGCTCCGACTCGAACTGATTCTTAGACCAATGTTTTAGCTTTGCTACAGACGTCGGTCTCGAGAGCTTATAAAGTGCGATTATGTTGTCGAACCCAACCTTACCAAGTCTTTAGTTCTCCTGTGTATGTGTGCGAAAAGAAATGTTTACACATTGGTGAAATTCAAATGTTTTAAATTCATATAATAAAGCAAACGAAACATAAAATTACTCTTTTAACTGCTAAACATGGGAATTCACTTCTATAAGAATTGCTCGCCAATAGTTCGAAATCCACCTTCCCCCGAAAGAGAAACTTTGGGGAACAGGAAGGACTTACCTGTAACTTTCATTAGTTCCTGTTTTTTAATGTGAAGCTTATATGGTGATTATTAATCGATTTTAGTGTTTCAGGAGTGCCTCTGGTGTTGTCATCATTAAACTGATTCCAAATATAATACTTTCAAATGTGTTAAAATAAAACTTAACAACATGTATAAAAATAATGACCTTCTAAACTTCATTTTGTCTTCCACATAAACTCATAATAAAATAGGAAATTATTACAAAAAATGTTTCAATGCAACATACTCAACTCTCCTGTCCAACTTGAAAGTGAACGCTTGTGTTTTCAGCCTGGGTATTATATAACGTTTGGCTTAGTCAGAGCCCTGAGAGTCAATGAGTTTAACTTTCCTTCGTCGGTATTTATGTAAAGTGTACTGTATATATTGAGGAAAGCTAGTAGAGGATGAAGATTTGGCAAACATCCAGAAATAATTTGAGCTGATTATTAAGGCTATTTGTATAGGGATGAATGTTTATTTCTCTTGCAAGGATTAATACAAAAAATAAAAACATACAGAAGAATAGAGTTATATTATAAATTAAATAAAAGCTACTCATTGAAAATATTATTCTAAAAACAGATATAAGAATAGAAAGATATGACAAAGGTCTAGTAAAACTTAATATTCACAAACACAATTTTAAAAACAACATATAAACAAGGATATCACATCGATCTAGTAAAAACTACTTCTTACAGACATTATTATCACCACAATACACAAAACAAATATATCATTCTAATTGAAGACTCTTCTTTCAAATGCTCCTCGGTTGGCTTAGCGTTAAATTTGAGGGTTTATAATGCTAAAAGTCGTGTTTCGGTACCCGAGCTGATCAAACACAGATAGCCCATTGTGTAGCTTTGTGCTTAAGAAAAAGGCCCGGCATGGCTAGGTGATTAGGGAGATTGACTCGCAATCTGCGGATCGCGGGTTCGAATCTCCGTTCCACCAAACATGTTCGCCCTTTCAGCCGTGAGGGCGTTATAATGTGACGGTCAATCCCACTATCCGTTGGTAAAAGAGAAGCCCAAGAGTTGGCGGTGATGACTAGCTGCCTTCTCTCAAGTCTTTCATTGCTAAATTAGGGACGGCTAGCGAAGATAGCCCTCGTATAGCTTTGCGCGAAATTTAAAACGAACAAACAATGCTTAAGAAAAAACAAACTAAATCCCTAGAAATATCATTTTGGAAACAATGTTTAATTTAAAATCTTCGCATAAAGCTACAAAAGAGCTATCTTCGCATGATTATCTCTAATTTTAACTGATAAACAATAGGAAAAGCAGCTAGTCAACATCACCCACCGTCAACTCTTGTCTGACCGAATAGTAGGACTTGACCATCACTCTTATAGCACATCCACGCCTCAATGTGCAGAACACACTTCTGCGGCAACAAGTCACGAACCATAAATCTTCGGATTCATAATCCGGGCACAGTAGGCTACATCTAGCTAAAAATTAATATGTATTATCAATTTGACCAAATATTAACGTATATAGTATTAATGTAATAAACGTTATCCCATTTAAACATTATTGTAAACAAAAGTAAAAGTTACTCCAACCATAAGATTTAGATCAGTTATAGTTAATCAGTACTTATCTAGTGTGTTTGCCACACCAGAACCTATTTATCTTATCAACTGTTCCACCATTAACGAGCTAGTTCACTATTAAACCATGACATTAATTACTTGTTCAACAGCACTATCATATTGTTGTGCCAACATATTATCTTAGTCTATGAGCTAAAAAGCCACCATTCTTCATCTTCTCGGAAAAACCCTAAAGATCCGAATAAAGAAAGTCGTGTTTAAAATTGCAATAATCCCTGGGATTATTGTCTTATGACAAATACAGCTGATTAAAATATTATAATACATCGCTTAGCTTTACTTACCTCTGTGGATGCCAGGTTGAGCGCGTACCTTTTGCTGTAATGATTTTATCTCTGATGATTAGGTTTTATTTTAGTTTATCAATGATACTCAACTAGTAAATGTTGAGCCAAAAACTGAGTAGGGCTAAGCTGTGATGAGAATTTTTAGTTTTCTTTCGAATAATTTTGTTTGTTTTTGTTTCATGCGAACATGATAACTCAAGATAGAGAAATATACTTAACTCTAAAGAACAAAAGAACCAATATTATGCCCACTGTGATTATTTGAAAAATATACAGTGGAAGCTCGTTTTTGTTGTTGTTGTAATCACCGTTTAGCGAAGAATAAATGTTATATGATAAAAACATTTCTATCTACATTAACCAGGGATGGCCTAAATAAAATTGTAGCCTTGGCCGATGTAATAAATCTTAATTGTCATCAGTCATATCTTCAAACTGTAGTCAAGGTCGTACGTTTCCATGACGACTTAAACAGTAAAACCAAAGCCAAGTGATCCCTACTCTAGTGCCTTTCTGAAAAAGTGGTGCTCAAGAGGTTCAGGACAGCTAGCTGTACCGTCGTGTAACTTGACATGACGTATTGATATATAATTTGCTTGAAACCGACACTGCTCAAATTAACATGTTTAGCACTGAATATTTAGGCCACACGTCTGTTTTAAGAGCGCTTTTCTCTCATATTACGCCCGATGAAACCTTTGAAATGCTGTCTTTCGACTAGTGCACATGCAAGGCTGAGAGCTCCATCTTAAGTATATGAATATTGCTTCAAATTTCCTCATAAGTTAGTGACATTATCTTGATGATACTGAATATAAATGAAGCTCATGAAATGATTATTCATGGCAGAGATTTGGTTATTTAGTCAAAACGTGCACCTCCATTTACGCTGAGATTTTTTTTTAGTAAAATATTATATTTATATATTTTTAGTTTTACTTGTTTTTGTTAGATATCTATAATATTTTAGTGCGACCATCAACGTAGAGCCAAATAACTATTTGTAGATTGAGAATCGATCAAAATGTAGTGAGGAACAGACCAAATTGCTATATGTGTAACTTTGTAACGATCGTTTTACATGTGTATTTTTGAACTAAATTTGCAGATGTTTACAAACCGACATTCAGTTCGTTTCTGAACCCCCAACTTTCGGTAAATAAGTAAAACTCTCTTTCTCTAGAGGTGATTGTTTGAATCTCTTTTCAGGGATATTGTAATAGTTTCTAAACACCTAGAATGAAAATTAACCAACTTATGGCTGTTTGAAAAGACTCCAGAAGTTACGGAGTTGTAGGAGTATATTACACGGTTAGTGACACTCTGTCGTCGGGATGTCACATGCAGATAACATACGATCATTGTCGAATCGTTAAGAAAATAAAAGCGTAGTGCTCGACACACAAGCCGGTCGTGGTTATTAACCTCTGCTAAACACTTAACAGATGCGACAAACGAAGTTTTGTTGTTGTTTTTAACTATCAAACAAGTCACCAAAGATTATCTTTACCCATGAGATTATAATAAATGCAATAATTTAAACAAAGAAAACATTAAATAACAATTTTAGATTAGAAAAGGTTTTCGAAACAAATGAGATATATATACACATAAAAATAACATAACAGCTATTATCAAACATCTCTTCAAAGTGATAACACAAAAAACAATCAATTTGTTTAGTAACTAGCCATATTACTCCATTGTTTCTACAAATTAACCATAGAACAACGTTATCCCCTGGTGGCTCGGCAGTAGGTCTGAAGGATTATAACGCTGAAAGATGTGTTTCGATACCCGTGATGGGCACAGTACAGATAGCTCATTTTGTGACTTTGTGCTTAATAACAAACAAATAATAACTTTAATGTCTTTACGTATAAACCAAACAAACAACCACTTTATCTGAGGACTCACCATAGTAGACCATCGTTTGTACAAACTAACAAAAGAAGAATGTTAATATCTCTACGAGTTACCTATCAGAAAAACCACTTTATCTAAGGACTCACCATAGTAGAACATGAACTAATCACAGAACAACATTTAATGTCTGTATGTAGTAACATACAAGATTACCACTTTATTTGGAAGCTCAGCATAGTATATCATCACAGAGTTTGTAGAATCTGTATTTTGGGATGGCCAAGGTACTCAATAGACATAATGCAAATATGCACCCTAAAAAATCAACAGTGACAGAGAATTTTACCTTAAACGATGATTACCACTCACTTTCATTTGTTTCTCTACCCAACAAGCCCAAAAATAAGGCAAGAAACCATTGCTAAGATATTAAACCAGAAAGTGACCAACCCACCAAATTGTTCATTTCCCTTCTTCTTGTTTCAATCAAGATAATTCTGCAACTACTTTATGACTGACGTTAGTTTAAACCTAAATTCACCCCTATGTGTTTCTGGGTAGTGCACGGTGTCATTGCTTAGTCGTAATAACTGGTAGTAATTTAAAAAAATCATAATTCCAGTGTAAACGATGTTATCATTATCCCTTGAAGTTAGCTTTCTTGTAGAAATATGGTGTTACTTTAAAAAAGCTTAAGTACAGGGTGAAACAGGAATTACAGTCAATAATACATGAACATTAGATAACTGTAACATGTAGAATACTCAATGCTTTGTACAATATACAATAGGTGTCTTTATGTGTAAAATGAACGAGTACAAAAAGGTCACGAGGTCGTAGCGAGAGTCTGTAATAATCAAGACATGTTTAGACTCAACTTGGTTTTCCTGATACGTAAATCCTAGGCTCCTAGTTACACTATATTGATGCTTACCCTGACATGACCATGGTATTATGATAAACAATCTGCATACCAACAGTCAGGAATACATAACTTCCAAGTGCAGTAATATGAAAGTGAAGTACATATTTTAGTGTAACATTAAATTTTAATATTGAAAGTCATGTAGTGTTGTTTGTTGTTGTTTATTATTAAGCACAATGCTACACAAAGGGCTATCTGTGCTCTGCCCACCACGGGTATCGAAACCCGGTTTCTAGCGGTATAAGTCCGCAGACATACCACTGTGCTACGGGGGGTCGTCATGTAGTGATAATGTATGTATAACTGTATCATCCTTATATTCTTGTTTGGATTATTTTTGGCACTGCCATCCCTACATTATTTTACATTTACAATAATGTTTTTTATTAGTTGTTGCTTATACAAACTCACCATAGTAGGTCATTGTTTGTACAAACTCACCATAAAACACAAATACTGTTTGTATGTAGTAAGACACCAGACAATCACTTTATCTAGAAACTCACCATGGTAGAACATTGTTTGTACAAACTAATCATAGAACACACGTAATATCTCTATTTAGTAAGCCACCAGACAATCACTTTATCTAGAAACTCACCATGGTAGAACATTGTTTGTACAAACTAATCATAGAACACACGTAATATCTGTATTTAGTAAGCCACCAGACAATCACTTTATCTAGAAACTCACCATAGAACACACGTAATATCTGTATTAAGTAAGACACCAGGCAATCACTTTATCTAGAAACTCACCATAGAACACACGTAATATCTGTATTTTGTAAGACACCAGACAATCACTTTATCTGGAAACTCACCATAGTAGAACATTGTTTGTACAAACTAACTATAGAACACACGTAATATCCGTATTTAGTAAGACACCAGACATTCACTTTATCTGGAAATTAAACATAGTAGACCGTTATAAAGCCACTTTATATATTAATTTTCGCTAGTACAATACTCTTACAAACTAAATGTGCATAAATATTGTCTAGATCTAATGATATGCCAGAAGAGTGCTATGCCGAACAAATGAAGACTGTACATAGTTTTTCTCTAAAACTTTACCCATTACACCTTCTACACTTAGCTAAAATTACCACATTTTGACGATTTCCTTAAACTTATATGTAGCTAGGCTGAATTGAATCGTATATTGTTGTTGTACGAACAAGTTTCTCTGAGAAAGACATCACATCCTATCTACACATTGTGAAAAACGTTAACTGTATTATCACATTCTACCAGAATGTTACATTTTTTACTTTCGTTTATGACCTAGTATTGAATTCTACTTAGTACGTTACACAAACAGAATACGATGAGAACTAGATCTTCATAAAAGTTAGTTTTTTGGAGGGTAATTTTTAGGATTTGAGGAGTGGTTGCTTTGTTGTAAGACTGAAAACATATCTTCGAATCGGTATTAGATTCCTGAATTAAAAAACATTCTATACTTGGTTTGAATTATACAGAAAGAACAAATAACCCTTGTTGCATAAAATTTTTCTTCCTAGAGAAAAAAATATTTTTTAACTTGTAATTTTAGGTATATTAAAAACACATTAAAATTTTTCAACCACTTTTCATTTTTATATTCTATTACTCCACAGTTACGATAGGAAAAAAACAACAGCAAAAAAAACGTATAAAAAACAACAACAAACCACATTGCCAGTTTAGATGTTTTATTTTTCCTAGCACAGATAAGAATGTTAATATTTTTGATACCGAACTATCACACAAGTTAATAGTTTTTCACGACTTTGACATGTCTGAAAAGATGGTACATCTACTTTCGTTACATCATTTTGATTTAACTCCCTGAAAGGATATCCCACCTTCCCTTATTACATCATTTTGAGACGTGGATGTCATGGGATCATATTGCCCAAGTAGTGCTTTCTGAAAGGATTTCCCACTTCTCTTAATTAGATCATTTTGATGCTGTTTCCTGAATGAATGTTCCATCTCCTCTGATTATAACAATTTGATTTCACTGCTTGAAAGGATGTCTCACCTCCTCTTATTATATCATCTTGATGTCGCTTCTAGAAAGAATGTTCCACTTACTCTGATGAGATCATTTTGATATATGGACGTTTTGGGATTATGGTGTCTAGGTGCCGCTTCCTAAAGGCATGTCCTACCTCCATTGATTACATCATTTTGAGGAATGGATGTCATTAATTCATGGTGTCAAAATGTCGTCATTCTTTTAGTCTGTCACTTCTAAATTATGGAGGGATAATGCAGATAGGCCTCAACTAACTTTATGCGAAATTCAATAAAAAAACAACAACATTTGAACCAGAAAAGGTATTGTTATAAGGATTATTCATTCTTGGCTCCTAAATAATCAAATTTATTAAAAGTATTTAATCTGTTGTGATTTCAAACAAATTTAGTAATTTACTTCAGTTTTAATTCTTATTAACTTTTCATTATCCGATTTCATAGCAAGTGTTTTTTTCCCTAATCCAAATAACTGGGTATTCTTCATTTGTAGCATTTTTTTTCTATTTCCAAAAAAATAGTTTTTATTTTTTTTTCAGTTCTAGTACAGGATGTTCATTTATATTTTTCACTAATGTCAGTGATTCTTCTTACGTTCCTTGATCTTTGTTAAAGCCATTTTATTCTGAGTTGTCTTTTCGCAAATTGCACTACAATTGGTCTAATTTCTATACTGATCACTCTCTTTAGAGAACAGAAAAATATTCGTCCTATACGTTGATATTTGAAGTTTTTAGATTTCAGGGACGATTTATCTTACATTTTCTCCTTATTTGACTCCCGTAACAGGTAGGATCAGTCTATAAAAACTAGCACTTTAGCAACTATAGTAACTGGCGATAATAAGATTAACAACAATAGTTCTGGTACTATCAAAATTAGTAATTCTAGTTACTGGTGCTACCAAGATTAGCAACTCTAGTTACTGGTGCTACCAAGATTAGCAACTCTAGTTACTGGTGCTACCAAGATTAGCAACTCTAGTTACTGGTGCTACCACGATTAGTATCTCTAGTTATTCGTGCTACCAAGATTAGCAACTCTAGTTACTGGTGCTACCACGATTAGTATCTCTAGTTGCTGGTGCTACCAAGATTAGCAACTCTAGTTACTGGTGCTACCAAGATTAGCAACTCTAGTTATTCGTGCTACCAAGATTAGCAACTCTAGTTACTGGTGCTACCACGATTAGTATCTCTAGTTATTCGTGCTACCAAGGTTAACAGCTCTAATTATTGGTTCTACCAAGATTGGGAACTCTAGTTATTTGTGCTACGAAGGTTGATAATTGTAGATACTGGTTTTTGGTGCTACCAAGATTAGGAAGTCTGGTTATTTGTGCTACTAAGTTTAGCAGCTGTACTTACCGGTGCTACTAAGATTAGCAGCTCTATTTACTGGCGCTACCAATGTTGGCAAGTCTAGATACTGGTTCTACCAAGATTATCAACCTCAGTCACTATTTCAACTAATATTTGTAACTCTAGTTACTGGCGCTACGAAGATTATCAACTCCATTTATTGGTGCTACCAAGATTAGCAACTCTCATTATTGGTACTACGAAGGTTAGCAGGTCTAGTTGTTAGTGTTTTGTTTTGAATTTCTCGCAAAGCTACACAAGGACTATCTGAACTAGCCGTCCCTAATTTAGCAGTGTAAGACTAGAGGAAAGACAGCTAGTCATCACCACCCACCACCAACTCTTGGGCTACTCTTTTACCAACGAATAGTGGGATTGACCGTCACATTATAACGCCCCCACGACTGAAAGAGCGAGCATGTTTGGTGTGACGGGGATTTGAACCCGCGATCCTCAGATTGCGAGTCGAGCGCTTTAACCACCTGGCCATGCCAAGCCCAGTTGTTAGTGCTACGAAGGTTAGCACGTCTAGTTATTGGTGCTATCAAATTAGCAAGTCTAGTTACTGGTGCTACCAAGACTAACAACTCTGGTTATTGGTGGTACCAAGGTTGACAACCCCTGTTATTATTGATACCAAGATTAGCAACTCTAGTTACTGGTGCTACCAATATTATGATTTTTAGTTACTGGTGCTACCAATATTATGAGTTTTAGTTATTGGTGATACAAAGATTAGCAGGTTTAATTACTGATGCTACCACGATTAGCAACACTAGTGATTGGGGATAATAAAATCAGGATATATAGTGACTGATGCTAATAAGGTTAGCAATTCTAGTTACTGATGCTACCAAGGTTAGGAACTTTAGTTACTGGTACTACCAAGATTACCAGCTCTAGTTATTGGTGGTACGACTAAAGTAGTAAACCGTATATTTTCTGATAAGACTTCTCCTTTGTCCGTGACTAAAGTAGTAAACTGTATATTTTCTGGTAAGACTTACTCTTTGTCCGTGACTAAAGTAGCAAACCGTATATTTTCTGATAAGACTTCTCCTTTGTCCGTGACTAAAGTAGTAAACCGTATATTTTCTGATAAGACTTCTCCTTTGTCCGTGACTAAAGTAGTAAACCGTATATGTTCTGATAAGACTTCCACTCTGTCCGTGACTAAAGTAGTAAACCGTATATTTTCTGGTAAGACTTACCCTTTGTCCGTGACTAAAGTAGCAAACCGTATATTTTCTGATAAGACTTCACCTCTGTCCGTGACTGAAGTGGTAAACTGCATGTTTGCTTATGTAAACCGTATATTTTCTGATAAGACTTCTCCTTTGTCCGTGACGAAAGTAGTAAACCGTATATTTTCTGATAAGACTTCCCCTCTGTCCGTGACTAAAATAGCAAACCACATGTTTTCTTATGTAAACCGTATATTTTCTGATAAGACTTCTCCTTTGTCCGTGACGAAAGTAGTAAACCGTATATTTTCTGATAAGACTTCCCCTCTGTCCGTGACTAAAATAGTAAACCGTATATTTTCTGATAAGACTTCCCCTCTGTTCGTGACTAAAATAGCAAACCACATGTTTTCTTATGTAAACCGTATATTTTCTGATAAGACTTCCCCTCTGTCTGTGAATAAAGAAGTAAACCACATGTTTTCTTATGTAAACCGTATGTTTTCTGATAAGACTTCCCCTCTCTCCGTGACTAAAATAGCAAACCCTATATTTTCTGATAAGTCTTCCCCTCTGTCCGTGACTAAAATAGCAAACCACATGTTTTCTTATATAAACCGTATGTTTTTCTGATAAGACTTCCCCTCTGTCCGTGACTAAAGTGGTAAACCGTACATTTTCTGATAAGACTTCTCTTTTGTCCGTGACTAAAGTAGTAAACCGTATATTTTCTGATAAGACTTTCCCTTTGGCCGTGACTAAAGTAGTAAACTGTATATTTTCTGATAAGACTTTCCCTTTGTCCGTGACTGAAGTAGTAAACCGTATATTTTCTGATAAGACTTTCCCTTTGGCTGTGACTAAAGTAGTAAACCGTATATTTTCTGATAAGACTTCTCCTTTGTCCGTGACTAAAGTAGTAAACCGTATATTTTCTGATAAGACTTCCCCTCTGTCCGTGACTAAAGTGGTAAACCGTACATTTTCTGATAAGACTTCTCTTTTGTCCGTGACTAAAGTAGTAAACCGTATATTTTCTGATAAGACTTTCCCTTTGGCCGTGACTAAAGTAGTAAACTGTATATTTTCTGATAAGACTTCTCCTTTGTCCGTGACTGAAGTAGTAAATCGTATATTTTCTGATAAGACTTTCCCTTTGGCTGTGACTAAAGTAGTAAACCGTATATTTTCTGATAGGACTTCCCCTTTGACCGTGACTAAAGCGTTCCTCGTTTTAGGAAATTATACGTATCGTCGTGCGACAAAAATCGACGTAACAAACTCATTTCCAACTTCGTGTAGCAGTTATACAAAGCACATGTTTAAACTTCAGTTTTCACTTGTTTTAGAGTCTTTTGATGGTGGCAGTGTTTAAACTTCAGTTCTCACTTGTTTTAGAGTCTTTTGAAGGTGGTAGTGTTTAAACTTCAGTTTTCACTTGTTTTAGAGTCTTTTGAAGGTGGTGGTGTTTAAATTTCAGTTCTCCCTTGTTTTAGAGTCTTTTGAAGGTGGTAGTGTTTAAACTTCAGTTCTCATTTGTTTTAGAATCTTTTGAAGGTGGTGGTGCTTAAACTTCAGTTTTCACTTGTTTTAGAGTCTTTTGAAGGAGGTGGTGCTTAAACTTCAGTTCTCACTTGTTTTAGAGTCTTTTGAAGGAGGTGGTGCTTAAACTTCAGTTCTCACTTGTTTTAGAATCTTTTGAAGGTGGGCCAAGTTTATTATATTTATGAAATAGAAGTTTTCCTCTTAATGAATACAGTAATGAGGACTAACACAAGAGTGCATATAAGCCAGTTTTATTGTTCCAATGTCACGCATGCACTAAATATAAAAACAATGAAAGTTTTAATAAACACGCAATCCGAATGCTACGTGCTAAATCGTTCCGAACGCGTTTTTCTTTTGTCATCATAATCACACAATGTTTCAATGTCCAAAAAGTTTACCTTTAAGCAGTTAGCTGTAGAATGGGTTGCAGGGATCGAGCCTAGAATCTTAGTGTTATAAACGTTCATGGTTACCGCTGAGCCATCGGAGAAGGGAGGGGACAACTGTTACAGGAGCACTAAGAAAGCAAATTTACATTACTTCAAAATCTTGGACCAAGATGTGTCATGTTTTTTCTAAACACCTGACTGTAATGTTTAAATAAAATAAATAAGACAGACGTTCAGGATATTTTATCGATCACAATGAAACGGGCCAGGTATGGCAAGGTGGTTAGGGCGCTTTACTCGCAATCTGCGGGTCGCGGGTTCGAATTCCCGTCCCTCCAAACATGCTCGCCCTTTCAACCGTGGGCGCATTATAATGTGACGTTCAATCCCACTATTTGTTTGGTAAAAGAATAGCTCAAGAGTTGGCGGTGGGTGGGGATGACTAAATTAGTGACGGCTAGTGCAGATAACCCCCGTGTAGCTTTTTGCGATATTCAAAATAAAATAAAAAACACAATGAAACGTTTAAAACTATAAAGGACAACGTTTCCTGCTTCAGGAATGATGTTTAGAATATTCAAGGCTTGAAAATTTTAACTGAACAAAGAATATTCCGACGTGTTATGGTTCACGCAAATGTAAAGAAATTATGTTGAATTAGCATCTAATATTGTTTATAAAATATAGTTAATATATATGCAAACGGAACTATAAATGATGAAACAATGAGAGATAAATAAGGTGTACAAATTAGGGATTCAACAGTAAAGGATGGAACTACGAGGAATGAAACTATGAGGGCCAACGAGTACATATACAGTCTTGGCCCAAATGTTGGCATATTTTGTAACAAATAAGATAATTATTATTAAGATGGACTACAAATACACTTAGCGCTGTCAGACTGAGAAATACATGTTATGTTAAACATTTACATATGTAATATGTATAGTGATACAGGTTCTATGGACATCATGATCGATTTATTAGAATAGTAAACAATTTTATCAGACATTTTTAGAAATATGTGTAATTCAGCATTTCACCGATCACAACAAAACCTTACCAAAACATATATAATAACAAATTATGATATCTAATTATTATAAATAGCGTCTGTAACCTCACATCTGTTGATATTAAATATTCAGTACTTGGTTGGTCGTCCTCGTACTCTAATAATTTCCATAAGGCGACGTGGCATGCTGTCGATCAGGTTATTGATGTAATCCATCGTAATTTCATCCCAACTTTTCACTAGAAGGCGCTACAACTCAGCTACAGTAACTGGTTTAAGATTGTGGTTAGCAATTTTCCAGCTCCCTTCTGCTCAACAGTTCTCAATGGGATTACAATCTGGAGACTTTGATGATCATAGCAATCTTATAATGTCCTCCTAATCGAGATAATCCTGTACAATACCCACTCTGTGGGCAGTGGCCTTGTCATCCTGGAACACAGAGTTATTGTCAAACCTTGTCCTATCCTATGGTAGAAATATCGTCTCCATGTGATGCCTGAACGAGGCGCCATTGACGTTTTCCTAGAGGATATGAAGAGCAGTTTTTCAACCATGATGAATAGCTGCCCAAACTTGTACTGCACAACCTCTTGTGTGTTCCCTGTGGGAAAGACAGTTTTCCCTCATCTGTTCTCCAGGCAAATGACGAACACGAATCCTACCATCAGTATTAACAAGCCGGAAACAGGACTCATCTGAAAGGATGACATGTCGCCAATGTCCTAACTGTAAGTTGGCATGCTGTCTTGCCCAACTAGTACATTAACAGCAGTGAATTCTGATTAATATCAGTTTGTAGATAGCCCTTCTTGCACAATAACTTTGTTTGGTCAGTTTCCTATTCCACGATCCTCTGGATACCCTGGAATGAATGTGTTCATGCCATTCCTGTTGTAAGGTGTTGCAAGACTTCTTTCGACCTAGACGTGTTAACCTGATCAAAACATGATCATCTCGGGCAGTAGTTTTTTAGCATCTACTAGTAGACTTTCGTGTAACAATGTTTCCTGTAGTCCGATGACGTTTCATGATTCTGGATACAGTAAACTGAGGGTATCCTACTGTTCTGGCAATGTCCGTTTGCTTCATGCCGTTTTTAGACAGTCGAAGAATTTGATGTCCTTTAACTTTTGGCACGTGACGAGGCATGACTCAACACTAAGAACAGGGAAATTGTCTGAACAAAGCTTTGATCTGTTTCGAAAAAAAATTATACCAAATACACCCTTTTATACAAAACGTATGTATGTGTGTTTGACGAACAAATGCTCTAAATATCGTATACAGACCAGAATAACAACTCATACATGTTTGTCTGATCATACGCTACTTTCTCTGTTACTGCTCGGTCATTTACTCCATGCATGTTGACAATAACATCAATATAGAACAGTATGTAAACATTTTGGCCAAGACTGTACAACCCATAGAGACAACGGATCGGAGAGAATGTTTATGTGCTGTTACACACACATACTACTCGGGCATTTACTCCATGCATGTTGACAATAACATCAATATAGAACAGTATGCAAACATTTTGGCCAAGACTGTACAACCCATAGAGACAACGGACCAGAGAGAATGTTTATGTGCTGTTAAACACACATAATACTCGGGCATTTACTCCATGCATGTTGACAATAACATCAATATAGAACAGTATGCAATCATTTTGGCCAAGACTGTACAACCCATAGAGACAACGGACCAGAGAGATAATGTTTATGTGCTGTTAAACACAATGTTTCTAAATGGGCTATCTGGGGTATTGAAATCTAATTTTTAGTTATAAGCCAACAGACTTACCGCCAGAGAGAATGAGAATATATCTGTAAATCATGTTTGTACTCCAGTTTAGTCCACAATACTTGTTTGTCCAAAATAATGTCTATCCACGAATAGAATCTTGACAGAAAAAGGTATTTCAAGGACAGTGCTACTGTTATGTTGTCGAAAATAATGACCAGTCTGTCCAGGACAAGGTGTTGGGGGTGCCTAGGTCAAGGTGTGAGTTGTTCAGAGCAAGGAGGTGCAGCGTCTTAGAACGAGGATATTAGGATAAGGTGGGTTTTCAGTTAGTTTAATGGGGACGCTTATGGAGACATCTTATAGTTCCACTTTTCTACTTATTTCATATGAAATAAATTGAGCTATATACAAATGTCATTTGAAGATAATGTACATTAATTCTTCCACTGTGTCTAAATAAAGGAACGATTAACGAGAGATTAATAAGATGAAAACGTTTAACGAAAAACATTTTATTTGCATGGGACAAAGGTTTCGTAATACACCATTCCTACATCAACGAAGGCCGAAAACATGTGAAATAAAGTTCGAACAATACTTGATAACACGAAACTTAGAAAAGAAGTGAGCATTAGAACAAACATATCTAAACCATGAAATGCGTTTGAGTATACGATAAAAAACATTAACCTTGTTTTACAAAATGAAGGGTAAGGCAAAGACGTTTACGTATAAACTGGAAATTGCATATTAATATATACACCTGGAAAAAAGTTAAGCACTCCCGTGTTTTTTTCAAGTGATTCAGATTCGACGTTCTTGTGACTGATTATAAATTACCATTCAATCTAAACGTGTTTATCAAATGAAATTATGCATTATTGGGCACAAGAAAACAAGATTATCACCGTAAAATAACAATTTTTAATTTTCATATCCTGGCATCAAAATATGGACAGTTTTCACGCTTAAAATTATCTTTA
>NW_013667791.1:35855-36509 GCF_000517525.1 Limulus polyphemus | reverse complement strand
ATTAGTCGCCGTATAAAATACGTGGAATGGTGATTGATGGTGATTTGTTGATTATGTTAATACAAACAGTCTCCATTGAAAGGATGTCTATAGATTATATAGATTAAAATGACTTCTCACAATAAGAAAACTTTCTTTAATGAGAAGTTCGAGGTATGTAAATACCCTTATAATGATGGTAAAGCTGTTACTAGGTATGTTCATGTGTGTTTTTTTTTCATTTGATCGTATCGCCGAGTGAGAGGGTTTAATAGGCAAAGGCCAGTTTTACTGGACACCCTGAGTGAGAGGGTTTAATAGGTAAAGGTCAATTCTAATGGATACTCTTCAACGCCCATATACATTAGTTTTTAAATTTCTTTTACCAATGTATATGACCTTACGGTTGTCACATGTGTATGTGAGTAATGTGCGAAGGAGCGTCTGTAGTCTATCTTTATCGTGAACGAAGTTTTTAAATCAGAAATCAGGCCTATTGATAAGTCTGAGTTGAATCTGGGGTAGAATGATTTTCAACAATTTGGAGATTTGTTCTTCTAATCTGTGAACTTTGAAAACTCAGAAAGAGTAAACAGATAACGATGGGAAATTTGGGAAAGTACATGGTTTGTTACAAGGTTGGAATTTGTTATTAAGGAACCTATATGTAAGTAC